>NC_031777.1:26569100-26663990 GCF_001522545.3 Parus major | reverse complement strand
CTCCTCATCCCCCCGCATCGCCCGCCTGCCGCCCGCCCCGCGCGCTCCCGAGCCCGTTCCCTGCGATCGCTGCAAGGTGAAGCGCACCCAGGGTTTTCCTTGGCATTCCAGGAATGTGTGGCTACCGTAGGTCTCTGCTTTTCGCTCCCCCTCTTGTGCCTTCTTGCATAATCCCGGTGACTAAGGGCTGTCTATTTTTTTTAACTGTTTGCACAATGTTAAAGAAAGCGCAGTGTGGGTATGACTTTATGTACAGTTTTATTTGGATAAGCTGAGCGTAAGTTTTGAAGTAGAAACGCAGTGAGGTCAAATGTTTTTCGGAACAGAGCTTTAACTCATAACTTAGGGCTGTGTTCTAAAACAAAACTGAAGTAGATAGGAGTGCTGGAGAATGTCAGCCTTTCCCAGGTTCTCTCCTTCCTCCTTGTTTGCCTTTCTCTCTCTTCCATCCTCTTCCAGAGCTCTGAACTCTTCAGCCAGCAGATACACTCATGGTACTCTCCTTGCTGTCGGAACAGTCTTGCAGTGCTGTCCTGTAAAGTCTTCTCCTCCTCCTGGTCTTTTTCCCAGAACTTCACAGAGTCCTCGTTAGAAAAGAGCTAATTAGTAGTGTCCAGACTATGGGACTCGTGGGGATGAGAACAGCTGAAAGCTCCCCTGTGTGATACCAAAGGGCCACCTTGCGCAGTCTCTGTCTCAAGAAGTGGTCAAAAGCAGGTGCTTAAGCTCATGAATAAAACCAGGGAACCTCGTGTAGCCTCTCAGGCTCCAATGAAGAGTATCCTGAGGGTTTTCTGTGCCAGAAAAGTGCTCCCTTTCTGTGCATGCATGTGTGTGTGTGTCTATAAATACATTTGTGAAGAATCCATGGGCGTATCTGGTGCGTAACTACACTTGCACGGATCATCCGTATCCGTAGCCTCGGCGTATTGACGTCCAGCCCTGCGGAATAAAGATAGGTGATCCTGCTCACTGAGTTAACTGGGTTAGATCCTGAGCTCCTCTAAGCTGCTGATGTGTGCTTGTGGGGTAAGGTGATCCGGGGATGGCATGTGTGCCGCGCAGAGACGGAGCCGCTCTTTAACTGCCCAGACCAAAGCGCCAGGGAACTGGTTTCCAGCCTTTCCTGTGGAGGATGGAGAGTGAATGAGAGTTTTTGTTGGCATTTGGGTTGGATGTAGTTATAGCTGGGACAGTCTGGCTTGTCAGTGTGACATTTCAAGAGAAGCTGTCAGTGTAAACTTCAGAGAAGCAATTTTTTCCCTGCTCTTGTTCCCGTTACAAATGGCACTTTGACAACTCTCAGAGGATTCTCCCACTCCCCATTATTTCATCTGGTATTTCTGATCAAATTTACTTACGCTTTATAATAGTTTCCTTTGCCACTCACGTTCTTGTTTGCTCTGACTTGTGTTCTTTTTAACCCACAGGAGAGAAGTCAAAACATTTCAATGTAGGTAAATCACTGCACAGAGCAGGCATTTCAGAAGGATTGAGGTGTCTTGCTACATAAAACTTTATATAAATTCATGCCTCAATTTAGTAATTGGATTCATTTGCATATGAGCATCTGTCAACTCCTGCACGTGTATGCAAAACAGTATTTTTGTAATGAAGGAGTTACATCTGTAAAAGTCCTGAGATTGGAATTGTTGCCTGTGCATATTTGTCTAACACTGCAGTACAGTTTAACACCTTTTGACATACATTTTATGAAAGGGGGAAAGTGATATATGGTCAGTTCTTGGCTTTTTTAATTCGTCAGCTGTGATCTAACATAACATTTAATAAGCTACAGCTATTCTTCAAGTGGTTAATCAGTAATTAATCAGGTTAATCAGTAGTTTTCCATTCAGCAGAAGCTTATGGCATATGAAGCTGTACAGAAAGCCATTGCAGAAGCAGCTATATTATTCATTGTAGTCATACACATTATGGTGAAACATATTGTACCCCCTGCTGTCTTGTGGTAATTCAGATGTTATTTCTGGTTTTCTTCCTCTCAGTATCATCTCTCTTTCTAACAGCTCTTTGAGTGTGTATTCCTCCTTCTCTTCATAATACCAGTTTTCTTCAGTAGGGAGGAAGTGGTGTGTTAGATTTTTGGATTTTATATATCAGCAACAGGAGATAAAGAGGAGATAAATCACAGGAGAGCAATTCTTAGAGATTTTCCCCCGAGTAAAATGTTCCAGTCTAATGCTTCATGAACAAAAGTTAGGATTAGATGTTATAATTTGAAAATAAAAAGGATGCTTCAGTCATTCTTCAAGATGTGTATAACAGGTCTGTACTTTGAATTGACATGTTTTTTTTGGCTGAGCACACTTTAGCATGCATATAAGAATAGGTCTATGAATGATTAAACACTTTACATTTTCCCTAATCAGTAATGAATCCATTATGTTTGCATATGCTTATTTGGTCTCTATTACATAATGTTAGAATCTGTTCAGCATTCATGTGGATCAAAGAAAGGCTTGTCTAGTGGTTTTCTTTGAGAGAAGCACAGCAACCAGATACATATCATACTAGTTAAAACATGTTTTCTGTAGATAAGATTTTAAAAATCAGAGTGAATCCTCTTTCAGTGGTCCAGACTGCTGGGCTTCAGGGCTGTCTGCAAGTGTTTAAGAAGCCTGAATTTAGAGTAACTGGCTCAGAAGCAAGATAGCTGCTGTGAGCTGGCCCTATATATTCCCTGTGCTTGCTTTCTGTATGAGGCTTGAAGTAGAGATGTGCATAAATTTCAATTTCATGAGGTTAAAACTTCAGTTTCAGCAGGCTGGTGTTTCCCAATTGCCTCAGTTTTAGGTTAATAGCTGTGGTGTGCCTTTGGCATTGATGCTGGTATCATGACCACACTTAACTCATCAAAAGAAAAAGGCCAGACAAACTTGGAAATGCAAAGGGGGCTTCAGTTCATTTGTGCAGTCTTCCTGAAACCACAGGAAGTTCAGCTTGAGGTTTACAGCTGGTTGGAAGTTTTGCCCTTTGTAGCACCAAACCACACTGATAGACTGAGGTCACCTGCTTTTCCAAGAGGTAGCTTTGTGTGTTTGACATAGCTTCTATGTTTATGTCTGCTGACAGAAGTAAATCTTGCATTTTGGCAGGATGCGGGGTTTCTGTGTTTATTCCTCAGGCAGCGTGCAGACTGTCACGGTGTGATTCTGTGCTTGGGAGGCGGGTGAAGGATGCTACACTCATCTCTTCATCTGACTGACAGATAAGCTGCTTTATGAACTGCTGCTAAATCCTTATAATTTAAGGCAAGACTATAAATGAGTGTGATGACAACGTCTGTCAGTGTGTCCATGAATTGCCACAAGTGCCACAATTGCTGGCTTTAATGAGTCTCAGAGGAACGGGGTGGAGGAGGCTACACGAATGTGGGGATTGTGACCAAATAACTTGAAATTGTTGGGTGGGGCAGGTAAAGATATTAAACATATATCAATGGTTTGTATAACCTTTACTAAAACAATCTTAATTTGCTTTTAAAGCAGCTTCTGAGAGCCATTACTATGACCTTTTGGCTAAATTGTGATGAACAGATTATGTTACCCACTGGCTATTCCTGTCCCCTTCAGCATGTGCTCTTTTGATTTATGTTTTTTTAGTTGAACTGGATCAAAAGCTCGTACATGCCAGATTTTACTAGGTAAGGTTTATAATAAAACTTGTCCAAGATTGCTTTTGAGGTGCTGTTTGATTGCAAGAGAAAGGATTTTGTGAAAAAAACAGGCCAGCAACTGTAGTGAGTGCCAGTGCCAGGAACATTCTCACTAGTCATGCTGCAGAACTGTGGTGTTCAAACCCTACCTCTCCTCATTATTAAAGCTCAGGACTGAAAGCAGTTCTGCCACAGATGTGCTGCGTCACGGTGGGTGTGTAACTTAACCTCTGGTTTAGCTTTTAATGTGTAAAATGAGGATAATGGGGTGTGCTTTATTAGGAGAACCATGGACGTTAGGCTTGTGAAGTTCTTTGATCTTTGAATGGAAGGAGCTGTATTTATTTAAAGACAAAGAAGGTATTTAGCTTTCAAGCAAAGGAGATGGATTTCACGCTACAATTCTGCACATTTAAAGTCAGTCTCCTCTCTTGTAAGTAGTCTTGAGCTTTGCAAAAGTGAGTATTTCTTGCATTCTCATGTGGAAGTTTTACAGTGTGGCTTGTCTACGAATTGGCCTTGTAAAACAATTAAGCAATCAAATAAAGCTCTGTGGTGGATTCTGGCATCGAGTCCCTGGCTGGATGCCATTAGAATGTCAAGTGGAATTAGTATTTTAGCACTCCTGGTTTTCAGCATCACTGTTTTCAAAAATGAGTGGCCCTGGTGTGGAACTCTTTCTATATTCTGATTCCATTAACACTTCCTTGAAAGCATTTGTAAGAAAACACTCTGGGTTTCATTCTTGATATAGCACAGACTAATAGAGATGCTACATGAAGTTAGGGAAGCAGGGGTGATACTGAGAGGTGCAACTGGTTCATTTTAAATGTAAGCTTTGTTTTGAGTAGCTCACAAAGTCATTATCATGTAATGTGATCGTTAGAGTAATTACTGGATTGAGAGGAGCACTCTGTTATTACTGATTCATTGGTGAAGGTGATGCCTGCAGGGTCAGTGAAGGTGGGAGACAGCTCTGTACAGCCAAGTTCTCAGCTGGGCAGGAAGTGTCTCTGGTATAATGTCCTCTGGAAGCATTTTTTGGTCATCTTCCCAGTTTACAGTGCTATTCTGTGGCAGCTGTTTAATAAGGAAGTGAAATACTGAGGAAGAATGAGAATAAAAACAAATTAGCCAGTGTTAGAAGTTAATTCCAGCAAATCATTTGGATTGCTTTTGGATTAAGGAACAGTAGCTCTTTGTATGAGGAGGGCAAAGAGGAAGTGCCTGTTTCTTTTGTAAGCTTTTATTTTGAAAAAAACACGTATTTGTGCTGCTGTAGGAATAGCCTTTAGCATATATGTTTCAGAGGCCAAATTAAAAATTAATTTTAAAAGCCAATGTTCCCAGTGTTTCTTGCCACTTGATCTTCCTGCCACCACTTTACAACAGTTCTGGCTTTTCTGATGCCCAGCAGAACGACCTTGAGAGGCACTTAAACATTTTTTTCATGTTTGTTAGTCACAATTTTGTAATTATACACTGTTAAAATCAGCTGCTATGTGAGTTCTGGTTTCTGTCTCACTATACATCAGTAGAAGTATAGATGAGTGTTTAGCAGCATTATTGAATTAATTTTCCTTTCCAGAGTCTGACCTTTGGTCACTAAAATGTTACAGTAAATACTTTATGTAGTGGTTCTGCAGCACTTCTCTATTAATTCCTGGTGTTTTGGCAAAGGGAGATACAAGTATTGACTTAATTTTAAGTACTGAAATGTTAAGCGTTTGTGATTCATGGTTTTATTGTTTTAAAGCACAATGTTTATCTGATATCACACCAAGTTGTTCTGGGTTATTTAGGAACATGTATGGGGTTTTGTGCTTATGAAAACTCGAGGCTTGGGAGGAATAGTGGTGTTGACTCCGTGTCTGGCTGTTTGTAGTTACACTAATAGAGTAAGTTTTTAAATATATCCACAGGCAATAGTGAAAACACTTGGAAGATAAGTGTTTTCTTGGTTCCTTATGAATGGCATTCCTAACAGTGCTTTCCACAACCTCTCCCTCACCTACAACTCATCAGACTCCAAAACACATTCCCAAAAGTGGCTGTAGTGAATCTCTGCCTCAGATTTCACTCAATACTGTGGTAATAGCAGTATAAAAGGGCAAAGAAGCTCCTTGAATTTTTGAAGGAGGTTTTTTAATGTATTTTTATATTTTCAAATGGAGGTTTTAATTCAAGTGCTATTTTTACAGAGCCTCAGTTGTTTTGTTTTGCTGTGATGCTCAGGACTATGTTTATCTTTGAAAAAGTAGACAAGTACATCAGGGGAGTATTGCCTGGTAACAACACACCATCACCCTGGAAATCAGGGAGAGAGTACAACCCATCTTTTCAGAAACTCTTGAGTCAATTCTCAGCTCTGCTGAATTTATTTTTATTTTTCAAATTCATGTTGTGTTCTTAATTCCCATCTTACACAATTTTTGGTTGTGAGAGATGGGGGTCAGAGGGAAGGTGGAGCCATAGGGTTTTTGTGGTTATAATTTGTTGTAATCCTTTACAGCTACTAAGGGTTTAGTGTAAGCATGCATCCTTGATGGTGTCCTTGTGCAACTCTCAGTTATGGTCAGTGTCTAAAACCTTCTTTGAGAAAGTTCACTAAATAAATTTGTTTTTTCTTAGGGCATCTCTGTGATGGGATAAGAGTCCAGATCAGCGTCAGGTGGAGTCTGTAAAGGAGGATTTATTTTCCTTTAGTACTGGATTGGAATAATTCTTTTATATTAGCATGACAAAATACTAGCATTTTTTCTTGTGACAAGACTGCATTTGTTTGTGTAAGGTAGTCCATAGTAGAAATTTTAAAGCTTCTTTTCTCTGAAGAAAGAACAAAGCAAAACATCTGTGTATCTCACAACAAACTTATGTTCTCTTATCAGAACATTAGCAAAAATGATTCTGTTACTGGACTTAAAATTTTATCTGTGGATGAAATTCTGTATCTCTTTAGGACTTAAAACAGTTAAAAACTGTGACAATACAAGTAAATATCTGTTTGTCAGTACATGCAGGAAATCACAGTGGGTTTTCTTATTGCCAGATAAGAAACATAATGTTTTATCTATATGTGTATATTTTATATATCTATATAAAAAATGTGTAAGTTTTATATATGTGTATGTATTATGTTTAAAGTGTCATGTATCCCATACATGACACCATTTTTTGAGTCTTAGCAGTACTGACATAGTCACAAGAGGAGACCAAGCTTGCTTTAATTGTCTGGAATATCAGTTTATAAAGAGCAAATAGGTTCCAGGTATGAAAATGTGAGCATTGTTTTTAAACATTCAATACCTTGTTCTTAGTTAAGTGCAGAGTGGTAGCTTTGAGTTATTTGAATGGCTTTGAATTCTTACCTTTGTGTTTCAGTTCTAGGTAACAGAATATCCCTCTTTTAGGACTTCATTAAAAGAAAAAAAGGGTTTGACATCCTGGTGTGAAAGTAAAAGCTGGTTTAATCAATTGTCTGGCAGGTGGAGGGACTGTCAGGTCATGACTTCAGGATTCATAGCTTCTCTCACAAATTGATGGGCACAGTACATCAGAGCAGAGAAATGCTGTGTTTTTATGGGTATTTGATGTATTTCTCTCACCTTGCCTCCACCTGAGCGTTGCAGTGCTCTGCAAACACTTGTGAGTGGTACAGAGTGCTGTGGCACAGGGGAGAATCCCTGCTGACACTTGGCAGCTGGAAAAGCTGGAGCATTGAGAAATTGATTTCTTTATGTTGACTATGACTGCGAAAAAAACTGAAAAGTGAACCTAAAATTTTTGTCTGCTAGTTCTGGCTTTAGGCTTTGTTTTCATTACTGCTTTTCAGGGCAGTTAAGCTTTGTCCTGTCTGTAGGTACATAATAACAAGGTTTTGTGGTTGTTTTTTTGTAATAATGCAATGAAACTTTAAAAATCTGTTTTCTTGGCTATAAAATGATGGTTATTTCGTGGAAATCACTTATTAGAGAGGCAGGAGGTGGAGGTAACTGCTTGGTCTGCTGGTGTCTTAGAAAGTCTGATCATGTTGCTTGTTGAAAGAAACGTGAGTTTGTGGTTTTGTTTCCCAAGTTATACTGGATTCAAGAGCACATAATGTGACTTAGCTATGGTGATAATAGATTCTGTTGGTAGCCTCCTATCAAAATCAAATTAACGAATCTAAATTATAATTTGACTGTAATTTCATTACTAAGGCTGTCAATTAGAATCAAAACAAGTCTTAAACTCCTTGTTATTGTACGTAAAGTGACTGGAATGAGAACTGTCAGTGGCTTTAGTTAAACAGTGTTTGATGAGTTAATTAGCTGAATACTGCATGAATACATTTTAAGCTTTAAACAGTGACCTTTTGGCAATTAAAGTTAATTCATATTTCACTTTTTGCGCTATTCTTTGTTCTGTGTTACTCTTCAATAGAAAGTTTTATGCTACAGATTTAAGCAATGCTTTATGGATCAGATATTGAACAATTTTTGTTTATTCAGCCTTGCAAGCAAATCTGGGAGGTTCCAGGTCCCCCGAGAGGGAATCTTGAATCAGTGCTTGAGCCTGTTCCTGTGAGGGTATTTCTCCTGGGAGCCTGTGTGTGTGTTTAGCCACAACTGCATTTTCACACCTTGAAAATAAGCCAGAAGAGCCAAGACTGTTAAAATGAGGGGCTCTTCAGGGCTTTTGTGCAATATGAAATATATCAGAAGGCATGGAAAACTATATTAAAGCTTTGTCAGCAAGTTTGTTGGTCTCAGAATTTCAGCTGCAGAAATAGTCATAGATTTATCACCATGGCTTCCTACTGCAGAAAAGAGTGATTGTAGGAGCCTTTTAGACAGTTTATCTTTAGATGATCCATTGGTTACTAGGGTTAGTAACCCAGTTGGTTACTAGGGTTGGGTTTTATTTTTTGCTTTTTGCTATTCTAAAGAACATCCCTACAAATCCTTATCATGTTTGGGGCCAGTGCAGTGCTAAGTCTGTTCATGCAGAATTACAGAGTCCTGGTACAGATCATCATCAACTGGCAGACACTATTCTGAAGTCACCAATTTGAGGGGAGGGAGATAACTTTATATATTTATATATATATTTATATATATATATATGTACATATATACACATATATATAAACAACAAACAAACCCCAAAACCCCATGTAATTCCCCAAAGCCAAGATTCAGAAAGCCACTTTTTGGGAGGCTGACATGGCCTTGTACCCTATTTACTTTCACATATACCATAATTTTTCTTCAAAATCTTTTATTTCCTCCATGGAGTTTTGTCAGTAGAGTGTAGCTCTCCAGCCAACATAAGATGATGCAAGAACTGAGCTGATGTTTCACCTTGCTGCAGCAGCTGCTGGTAATAAATCCCTCACTTTAAAGAGCAGTGCCCAAATTTATTTAAAAATTGGGTGGTGAACAGTTTGGGCTTTTTCATGTGCAGAGAGAGACACTAATTATGAAAGAGCAGCAGTATAAAGAGACTGTTTCTTGTAGTAGATTTGTTTTAAGAAACACAGCTCAGTCTACACTAATATAATGTGAACATAGCTGTAATCTCCCAGAAATACAGAGTGTTAAATTTATTAATGGTTTGGAGGGGAATTTGGGTTTTAAACTGCCTGGGTGTGTGTTTAAGACTGTCACAAGTTTCACAGTAGCTGTGAAGCTATGTGGATGTGCTGTGTTCTAAAATTAATAAATGAACTTGATACTTTCTGCACATGGTTTTACTAGCAGAGCACTGTCAGGCAAGAAGCCTCACTGCCTCTAATTCCTGGAAAGTGCCAAAAGAATGCTCCTTCAATGCAAATAGTTCCCGTTATTATTAGAGCAATATTCCCAATACCACACTCATTTTTTGTGTAAAACCATCTTTTCACTGCACTGTTGGTAGAGTTAATCTGACAATAGATGTTCTAAGCATAATTTATGATAATGTGGGAGCTGAATGTACAGTGAAGGACATGTATTATTTCACTTTCCATATGAATTTCTGTGTCATGGACCATGGCAATCACTTGTGTGGAAACAGTAACTAATGAGCAGCATTGCTTGGATGCAGATGGGAAAGCACAACAAGAAGTGGAATTTTTCAGCTACAGCTGATGGTCTGCATTGCTGTTCTGCACCTCTTGAGATACCAGGTGCTGTCACTGAGTTTATTTAATGTGGATACTTTCCTCCAGGGATGAAACAACTGTTGCTCTGCTTCTGTAACATTTGTTGAAATGTTGCTTTCCTTGGCTACAATTTGGGGCTGAACTGTAGTCCTTGAACACCCAGTAATTGGGTGTTTATGTTATACTCAGCCTGCCTTTATTACTCTAAAAGTTCATTCCTGCTCTGTTACTGTGAGCACTTTCTTTATAACTGCACATTTATTTTCTGTAGGAAATAGTTTTGTTTTCTGCATGGGTGTTCTTTACAGAAGCTGTATAATTAACACTTTAATTCCTAAAAAATACTTCTAAGTAATTTCAGTGTCTTTTCATGTAGACCTTCAAACATCCCTTCTCCAAAACCTGAAGTATTTAAGCAGGGTATGATTTGCTAGATGGGAATTACATTAAGATTTCCATGCACAGTGCTGGATCAGGTGACCACAGTTTCAGAAGCTGATATTCAGGTCTGCTAAAGTGCAGCTTCCCATAAAGACAAACTGAGGACTGAGTGTTTAGTAGGGGTTGGAGAAGGGTGGCAGTTTATTTCCCAAACATCAGTATGTGTTTTTTTCTAGGCAGTGTTCTGTTCCTATAAATTGTCCTGCTGCTCTCCAGAGCGTTAGTAACTCCAGCCCGCGTGCTGTCCGTGAACTTTAAAGGTTAAGCTCTGTATAATTGCTTTTCCCTTGGCTTAATAGTTTTGAATTATTATGAAGGTGAATGACACATTTGCTTTTTTAAAACAGGTCTAATCCTACAAATAGCAAATGCAGTGAGAAAGCTGGAAGCACTCTGTGTGTGCATACATTGATTTCATTCTTGGTATACCATCTCCTCCAGAGTTCAGTTCTTTCTTTTGGTCTATTCCTTTCTAGTTGTTCCGTTCACTTTCCTGACAGTGTCTGGTTTTTACTTTCCAATGTGTTTCCTGCTTGTCCTTCCTCCCTCCATGTCCCTGGCTTCTTTCTCAGTGGGATCTTGTTACCATCACTGTTCTTGTTTTCCACTGTCTCCGACAGCGGCTCCTGCTCACTGCCAGGCCTGATCCAGACATTCTGTCCTTTCTCCTGCTGGCTTTGCCTGCTGTTGTGGAGGCAGGGAAAGGTAGTCCATGTGAACTCTTTGACACATTGGGTACCTGGCATCCATGGGAGGTTAAAAAATAAACAAAAGAAAATAAATGAATAACTTGTCTACTCTTTCTTTGGCGCTGCTGAGGCAGTTACCTCATATGGCACTTGGTGAGGAGCTGGGGGTGATTCTGTGTCCTGTGCACAGAAATAGCTGCTCTTTAGTGCCACTAGCAAGGAAACCTGTAAAGCTTAGCTGCAGTCACCTGCTTGCCTTTTCCCTCTTACCTTCCAGAATACTTGCCAGTAACTCATTATTTCTTCAGAGGAATAATTACATTACCTTGATGGGCAACTATATTTGATGTAGATTTTTTCTTTAGATTATTAGTAAAAGAAAATCTTGATGTACTGAAACAGTATCCTGTATTTCTAATGTGATGGGGTGAAATGGGCTTCCCTTAGAGTAAATTATTCCCATATTCTACAGGAGTTGTTGAGCAGAGGATTAATGTGCAGATCTATGGAGATCAAAATTCATACTCTACAGTCTCCCAGGGACTGGAAATACTTATCACCTGGCTCTAGGATCTGATATGCTATGGAACAAGATTTGCTGCTTAAATAGGCAATTAGTTAGCAATTAGTTATGTAAACATAGTAGTTATCACTTACACGAAATACATCCAGGTATGTAATCCCTTGAAATTGAAATATTAAATTCTGCTTTGAAAAACACAAGGAGCCTGAGGGTTGAGAATTTGACATGCTTGTTATAAGCACAGCTGCCTTTTCTAAACCCTTTAATGTGCCTAGGAAACTGTTTCACTTGGACTTTTTGTTTTTTTCACCCACAGAAAAATGATGAAAATGGGAATTGCTCTGGTGAAGGGATTGAGTTTCCAACAACCAACTTGTATGAACTGGAGAGCAGAGTTTTGACAGATCACTGGTCCATACCCTACAAGCGGGAGGAGTCTCTAGGCAAGTGCCTAATTGCATCCACCTACCTGGCAAGACTGGGTAAGTTCCCTTTCACAATTACACAGATTATCTGTTCAGAGGGTGTCACAGACAGAATATTGTGCAGTTGTGTCGTTCACTTTAATCTTGTTGCTGTTTACTTGCACCCTGCACAGCAGCCACATCTCTGGGAAAGTGGTTAACAGTGAGCTGTTCTACCCAGTGCTGTGAAAACAACATTGATCTCTTTTCTTTCTCTCTAAAGTAATTTGTTTACTTAAGTTTTTTTTCAAAAAGCAGCGCACATGTTTCTTTATGTTCTAATAATTGCGGGAATTACATCTTTTCAGAGCTAAATTACTGACTCGTTTTTTTCTTGTGCTGGCTATTTTCCATTCATAAAAGCAAGCTGTCATCTCAATCTCTGCTGTACCATGCTTGTATAAGTGGTTGTTTTTCCCTGGTTAAATGCTTATATTGCATTAGAACTGAATTTTACTCTTCTTATTCAGTACTTTGGCTGGGGTTAAGAGTGTTATGGAGGCACCACACCCAACAACTGGTGTATAATGAGAGTACAAGATAGTTTTTCAGTCATGCTTGATGGCAGACTAAAGGAATGTTGTAATCTCTTGGAAGAATAGGAGTTGTTAAGTGGTTCTGGTTTGCTTCTCTGTTTCCAATCTGTGTTAAGGGGCTGTGCTTTAATTTGGTTTTGGAGGGAGGCTGTGAAGCATCAGTAACGTATGAATCGTAAACTGTGTTACAAGTTACTTATGGTGCTAATAATGCTTGGAGAAGCTGTAAAAGGTATTGGGAAATTAATTCTTAGTTCTGCAAGGCAGTTTCTTTCAAGTCATGCTTTTTGTGGTTTAAAAAGCATGCTAGTTACGAAGGAACAGTAGCACATTTACTACTGCTGGTTTGGTGTTCCCTCTAAATTTGCAACAAGATCCCTGAGGTCATCTTAAAAAGTAATTTTTAAAAATACTGTTAAAAAGCACTCTCTTTTCTGTAAAGGTCTTTCTGATTCTGATGAGAATTGCAAGAGATTTATGGACAGATGCATGCCTGAAGCATTTAAAAAGGTAAGTAGGTGCAATAGGTCAGTTCAATGTTTCTTTGTGTTGTTCATGGTGGGAATAGTGTTTTGTAATACAGACTTCAGGCAAGTACTGCATGGGTTCTTAGAATAAAATCACACTCAAATTATTTTCCGAGATTAAAATCATTGGAATTCGAATTTAAATTGTACAAGGTCCCAATTTTGTAACTCTGGCCAGCTTTAGCACTTAGCTTTTTGTTTGTTTTTCTTTCTCTTAAATTAAGAGCCCTGTAGTAATTGCTAGAGGCCAGAAAGAGATTTAAAGACCCTTGGATATGGCCACTGGTGGCAAGTTCATGTTCAGATTTCTATTAACTATTCTTTCTGTTATTTCTTCAGAGGGTTGCTAAATTCTGTTCACAATCCATTTAGAATTTTATCTTTTACCTCAGTTCTCAGTGCCCTGTGTTTCTCTGGGCTGTGGTGAATTTTCTCTGTAGAGCTCCTCAAAGTAATTGACTTCCCCCTATTCCATCCACTTTAGGTACTGCCTAAATTTCCTGCCCAGTTTTTAGACCATATGTATAAAAACACATAAATACCCTATAAAGAGTTACTCTGTCCTAGTGTTAAAATACTGAGAATATAATTCCATTTAAGGAAGGCAGAAATTTAAGGGAAAAATAATTTTTTTTCCATTTAGTTTTCAGAGTACTAATCTTACATACAATAGTTTTATATCACTTGGTATTTTTTGCATGTGAAATAAACAATATAGATTGTTCCTCCAGAAGGATAATCAGATTTCTAAGTTCAGGATGTGCTGAATTACAATTTGTTGAAATATTTACAAGAAACTCTATTAATGGTACAAAAAGTGATTGTATTTAAACTGTTAAGTTTTTTTATCTGCTTCTGTTCAGACACAGCAGAAATTAAATTAAATTTGCAGATAGCAGCCAAGTGTCCTTTATAAACAGCCATGAAACCAGATTTAAAGAACATGTTTCAGTAGGTGGAAGCAGCATTAAATACCTCTCTCTCCTGGTACATGTGCTTTGTTTTCCAATAGAAGCTGCTCAAAAAGTGGGAATTGGTAAATGGTTACCTCAGCTGAATCAGTGCAGCTTTATGGCTGCCTGTTTCAAGATTTAATAGTTGTGTGTTCAATCTGCAAACAGATTAGTTTCATATTAGTTGTTCTTTGCAAAGGTTACAGTCTCTACTAGTGCATGCAAATGGAAACACTTTGATAGATTTTATTTTCTGTCATAAACTGTAATTTAAGGTGTTCTTCCACAAAATTACAAACTGAATTAACTCTTAAGCCATTAGTGCAGAAAGAGCATCTGAAAAACACACCAGCCAGTGATGAGTGCATTCCAAGAAAACATTTATTCTGAAAACAGTCTCAGGAGTTGATAAATTTGTTCTTGTTTGTGATTGTGCTCAAACTTTTTTTAAAATTACCTTTTTTTTCCCCTTGCTAGCTGTTGACATCCAGTGCTGTTCACAAGTGGGGAACTGAAATCCATGAAGGAATCTACAACATGCTCATGCTGCTGGTGGACCTGGTTGCAGAAAGAGTAAAACAAGATCCCATCCCCGTGGGCCTGCTTGGTGTGCTCACAATGGTATTTGACTCTGATGCAGTTTCTAACATCTGGGTATTTGGTTGGCATTTTGTATTTATGCAGCTGATGCTTTTTCCAGCTGTTTAAGTTGTAGTTCATTGTCTTAAAACCTGCAGCTATTGATTGCTGCAGATATTTTACATCCAGTCTGCAATTCAAAGGAGTGGATGCTGTTCAAAACTTCTGAAAATTATCACTTTTTTTAAAAAATCACATTTTTGTCAATTTACTGTTTATTTTTTAAAACTGATACTTTGAGTTCACTTCTCTGTTTTATGGACCTCTGGCTCACATGGTTATTGGACATTGTCTCTACAGAATAAAGGCTTCAAAATGCTTTATATGGTGAGAACTGAGAGGCAGAAGCAGGGGGCTTGTATTCAGCTTTATTTTTTGCTAGATCTTTAACTGTCAGCCAGGAGAATGCTCAGCTGAAAAGGTCAAATATTGTCAAGATAAGTTTTGAAGCTGACATAAGGCACCTGTTCATTGCCATGGGCTTTTCTTTCAAGGCATTTAATCCCGACAATGAATATCATTTCAAGAATCGAATGAAGGTGTGCCAGAGAAACTGGGCAGAAGTCTTTGGGGAGGGGAACATGCATGCTGTCTCACCCATATCCACTTTTCAGAAGGTAAGCATGGCCATGCCCTAAAAACTAATTTTAGGGTGGATGTCTTTGTTTCAGATAAGATTGCTTGTTTAGTAGGTATTTGTAACACAAAGTTTAAATATGTCACCAAGAATTATTGCAAATAGATGTGGAGTGCATGTTGGTCTGTAGACATTAATTTGTGCTCTCAAATTGTTCCAGTTCTGTTAGAGGCTACATTTAGAAATGGGTGTATTTTCATGGGTAAAGTAGCACAACAATCTGTGTGTTACTTGGGACATGAAGCGCACAACGGGTGGATCTGTGTGTCTAAGAACTGACATCTGTTTGGTTGTTGAGTGTGAAATGACCAGGATAACTCCAAGTGTTCAGTTCTAGTAGAGAATTCAGGCTTTTCTGACAGTCAAGGATAAAATACCTTCAACTCAAACACACTGGCAAGGAGGCAGTTTTTGAGGTTTGCACTCTCTTGTCACAGTTGTTCCAGATGGGTGGGTCCAAAACAGCATCAGTGGATTTGATTTCTCCTTCAGGAAACAAGTTTGTGGCCATAGAAAGAAAATTCTGCATCTGCTGCTTTGGGAAAGTAATGTTCCACAGTGCTATAAATACAGTTGCTTGTGAGTCAGCAGCCACATTGTGATCTGTTGCCACAGCACATGGACAGTGATGTCAGGCAGAGTCCAAAACAGGATGATGCTCATGAAAACCAACCAGAGCTCCAGCTACACTTAACACAGGAGCTGTCACAAACATTGTTTTATTTGTGTAATAGTGCATCCATTTGAGATGTGGCTTAATGGGCTGAACATGTGTCCAAATGTCTGTTTCAGTAGACAAATGTTTAACATTGATGTTGCAACTGCTAATTTCTTCCTGTTCTTATTGTTCAAGGAGCCTCACGGGTGGCTGGTGGATCTGGTAAACAGGGTAGGTAAATGTAAACCAGAGTTGTTGTTTCTCACTTGAATTCATTGGTCTTCAGAGATAATTTCTTCTCCCCCATCCTCACCTTGCCCTGACTTGTTTCTTCACTCCTCACTTTTCTGACAACCACAAAAAAAAATAGTTTGAGATTTTAATCCTGCCTTATAAAATATAACTTGTTGAGTTGCTGCTTTCTCCCCTGAGCACCTTTACTCTAACATGGGATCTATAACTCGAGGAATCTGAGAGCCCAGCTGAGGCTGCCATCAAAGGTCCCCCAAGCAAAAGTGCCAGTCCAGTCAGCTGTTGCTGTATGTGGTCTACCTTTCTTCCCTGTGTCCATGTTTTACTCAAGACAGAGTTTATAGCTTGATGCTTAAACCCTGCTACCATCTATAATTGCATGACATTCCCTGAATTCCCATGAAAATACGAAGCTTTTTTTGGATGGGATGTTCCGTGGTAAAGGACACTTGACATGTCAGGAACTGTCAGTGGAATGTTCTCTATCCTCTCTTATTTAAAAAAGAAAATACTGTAGTTCACTGTGTAATACTGATTATTTTATTTCAGTTTGCGGAGTTGGGTGGATTTTCAGCAATTCAGTCCAAACTCAATTCTGAAGATATTGAGCTTGGGGTAAGTCCATCTTCTGTCATGAGACTTCTCCCTTTCCGTTTTACCCTTCATGTAGAACCAGCAATGTCCCTTTTGGCAGTGCTTTTACCTTTTCTTTGGTACCAGAGCAGCAGTCCCACAGAGCCCTGGGGAAGTGCTGTCAGACTGGAGGTCAAATGAGGTTGTACATAAGAATCCTGACTGAAGAGCAATTAAGACTTCACAGAAAAGAGGAGAAATTAGTGTACCTTTCTGCTAGCATTCAGCCTTCTGGTTAGACATCAATCAAAGTTGTTTGATTGTATGTTCACCAGTATGTCCCTGGTTTTCTGTTTACTGCACCCATAGCTGCATTTAGCTGCAAGTGAATTGACTTCTGTCATTTATTACAGAAATCACTGCTTAAGGAAAAAAATCCTTAGGAAGACAGACAGCCTAAACAACTTTCCAAGAGCAATGTCTTAAAAACTGACTGGTTCAACAGAGCCAAACTATTTTTGGTGATGAAGACTAATTTGGTTAGTTTTAGCTTCCTAACCTATATTCAGGAGACTTCCAATTCTTTCAAGCTTTGGAGCGTGAGGAGGCTAAAGGAAAACTGTCATTGGGAGCCTTGTCCCCCAGTATAAAATCACTCTGCTTTCAGTGACGTGCCACTTGGGGGGAATTCAGCTCCTTTTCTTGGGATATTGGTATTTTCTGCTTTATATAGAGATAGGTTCATATGTGAGCTTGACAGAAGAATAAGGAAAACCTTGATTTACATGCCAGTTCTGTAACAGAAACTTTGACTTGACTTTGTTTAATGATTAATAACTGCTTGCTTAGGAAGAAAATCTGGGTCAGCGTCAATTTGGGCCTTGGATTGCACTGCTGTACACTCAGTTCCACAATTCTTGATCCAGTGTGAAAAGAAACTGATTTTGATATTATTTATTGGCAAACAAATGTTTTTCTACATTTAATTTCTTGACAATAGATGCCATTTTAAAATCATGCATTGAAGAGATCTTGACATGTATATGACACATTTACAAAAGCTTTCTCCCACGTATTGCTTTGGGAAAGAAATTTGCCATATGGCTTTAACCTTAAATTTTGCATTCACACTTCTGATTGCTGTAGAGAGCAAGCAAAATGTGATATGTTCCTTTCCGTCTGTTTATTTCTGTGACTGAAACAGGATCTGTCAGAGAACACTGAACAGAGTGATGGAAGGACCAAGATTAGTAAAAACTGGGAAGGCATTTTTTTATTTCAGACAAAAAAATGTAACACATACTGTATGCCATATATAATATATAACACATACTCTACTGTGTGCCATAGAGTAAATCTCTCTTAAACCATGTGTTGTTGTAAAGGACTTGCATACCAAAAACAATCATAGCAAATGACTGGAGATATATGATATAAATAATACTTGTTCATCTTCATTTGTCTTTTAAGCTATAGATTGCTAACCATGAAAATATTTCTTAAATATGCACCTAAATACTTGCTGTCTTCCTTTCAGGCAATCTCTGCACTAGTTCAGCCATTTGGAGTTTGTGCAGAATATCTTAACTCTTCTGTAGTACAGGTAAAATGTCTTTGTTATGACTTGTAAGAGGACTGAAAATTAATTTCTAACTGTGTTGGTGTGAAACTGGTGACTAATTTGAAAAGCCTTCAAACCTCACATTGCAGAAAGTACAAGAACCATTTTGAGCATCCTGAGGTGATGAATAAAGGGCTCAGACAATGTTCAGATTCATTTTCCAAGCAATCATCTGTAGTCATGCATCTACATCTGCAGTAGTGAGAAACTTTACTGCTGCCATTAGTAAGCTTGAGCAGTAGAAACCATGTGGGAAAAGAATCCAGCCTGAAGGATGGATCTTGCTTTTAGTTTAACTTTCTGGCTGAGATCAAGCACATGGATATGAGAGTTTACACTCCAAAAATCGTGGAAAAAAAATTCACCAGGACCTCTTTGTATGTGCAAACATACTCCAGGCTTCACTCCTGCCCTCACCACCAAAAACTGTTGACTTAAGTGACTGAAAGACTTTATTTGAAGAGAATGTAGTTTAGAAGCCCCTGGGAGTAAGAGAGGCACATGCACCTAAGAACTGATGTGTTTTTAGAGGGCAATCAGTCTGTCTTTTTGCAAACCTGCATTACAGTGGTCTGAAATGGGTTCTTACTCTAATTGCTTTTATATTTTCCTGGACATAGCTACCAGGATAGTTTTATCTTTGTTGTAGGTGTTGCTTTATCTCTAAGGTAATTGTGAGCTTTCAGCTAAGTATTTCCTTTTGCTGCAGTCACGTCTTTCGAGTAATTCAGTTGATTTCAGGAAACATTAAAATGATTGTCATGCCTTTTTTCACATTCTTTAGCCCATGCTGGATCCAGTCATTCACAAAATGATTAAATATGTACAGAATGTAGAAGAGAAGGACTTGAAAGACAAGGTAACATTTTACATATGAAATATTTAGGAAGAACTTCCTGCTTGTCTTGGAAATGCTGTCAATGTAAACTAGAACAATAGCTTTCATCTCCCTGGCAAGAATGCAGCCTGTTCTGAATTCTGACTGAATGACATAATGAAAATGCATTTACCCAGCTATTCAATACCCTTTTCAGTAAATATATGGTTTATGACCCTTTTTAAAATACTTTGCCACTGTTGCTATCAAATATTTGGTTTGGTTGGTCCCTTTGTGCAGCATGCTGAATGCTCACTCTCTGACTCAAAGATATTTGCTGTCTTGCAGTCTGTTTAATTCATATTACTGTTGCATTAGCTGTTTGCTCCTGAGAATTCAGTAGTAAAGTGTCTGTGAAACTTGTGGCTACTTCCTGCATTACCCTGAATTTGGCATTCAGTTCTGTTATATTGCATTGACTTTTTACTTAGTTAAAAATAGTTAGTTTTAAAGAAGAAAGTATTCATAGGTTATTGAACCAAAAGAGAAGAATCTGAAGCCTTAACCAAAGATTTGATTATCTTAAAATACCTACTGTACAAATAATACTTTCAGATGTACCAGGTACTGTGTTTTGATTGAAGAATCTGTTTGGTCACTAAACCTACTCTTTGTGAATTACTGACATCTGTAGCAGAATAGCAAAAATACCAATACCTCTGTTTGTCCCTTTTTTGTTGTTGTTTTGTTTCAAACAGAGACTGGTGAGTATCCCTGAGCTCTTGTCTGGGATCAAACTGCTGTGTATGCGCTTCCAACCTGACCTGGTCACGGCGGTCGATGACTTGCGGCTGGACATTCTGCTGCGCATGTTGAAATCCCCCCACTTCAGTGCAAAAATGAATTCCCTCAAAGAAGTAGGTTGGCTTTTTGCCTGTTTCTGTGTGCACAAGAGCATGTGTTTAGGTAGGATGGGTTGTTAATAAGCCACTGAAACCACAGCCTTAAAAAAAGAGATGGTGCAAAATTTTCTTGCAAGTTACGTTGCCTTAACAAAAGCTCAGTTCAAAATAAACACCAAAAGAAGTTAATATAACAGGAGTTGTTCTTAGTATTAGTAGCCACTGCAAGGCCTCCCAGTTACACATAGTTTGAAAAGTACACTGTTCTAAGAAATGCAATTTTAAATTGATTTATAAGCAGTGGTCGATGCTATTCATTGAATATTCACTCTGGGATAATCCTGAGCATCCTGTGGTACATCCCATTTTTCTCCTTTCACTGAGAAGAAACAGAAGAAAACCCAAATAGGACTTAAACCTATATTGATGTCTTAACCCACTCACATCAGGTCATTGCACTACATAATTGCAGTATTTTATATTGTATTTTTTAGTACAGTTGTATGTGGATACCGTAGTGTTTCAGAGTCCATCTTTTCTGCTTCTTTCCTTCTCCATTTAAGAGAATATTGAGTTGTTAAATCTCATTGCTGTTTGGTTCTTAATCATAAATGCTGTGTATCCGTGGTGAATTTATAAAAGTGCAGCTTTTGAAGATTTTAGCAGAAATCTGCTCTTTCTCCCTGGAGTGAGGAGCCTGTATCAGTTCAGTATTGGATAAAAAGTAGGACACTGATTTGAGTGTAACAAGCAGAAGCCTGAGATAACCTATTTCTGGCATATCTGTAGAAAAATACCTGGCAGCACAGGCCAGCTTTTCTGTGTCAGACTGAGAACGAGATTGTGCTGCATCAGAGACTGATGACGTGGTGTTTCTGGTTAGGAATTTGCCTTTAAGTGGCTTATTAAAAAAAAAATAAATTAAAAAATAAACACCCCACGAAAAACAGCCAACCCAAAAAAATCCAAACACCTTCTGTACACAAAATATTTCAGGATTCACACTTAAACTTCATCATGAACCTTTTTTAATAGATTTCACTGTGTGTGTGTGTTTGTGTGAGTGCATGATGCAGGTGGGAATTTTTTGTTAAAATCTTACATTTTGCAATTTTTAGGTAACAAAATTAATAGAAGACAGCACTGTGTCCAAGTCAGTGAAGAATGCAATAGACACAGACCGACTGCTAAATTGGCTCGTGGAGAATTCAGTCCTGTCGATTGCTCTGGAAGGTAAGAACACTCACAAAGCCTTTTGGCACATGCTTTGAATGACTTAAATTTAAAAATCTCATCTTTCCTTTTCAATACATTTTAATGAGCACTATTAACCAAAGATTTCACGTTTTTTGTTGTCTCCAAAATAAAGTAAAATCCTGCAAATTCTGTAGTAATCACCTAGTCCTCAGTTTGACATCTGTGCAGATGTCTTCTGCTGTACCTGGGGTTTTTTACTCTCAGTTTGTATATTGTTAGCCTCTAAAACACAGAGAAAAGAGGTGTTTTTCTCCCCAAGTAATAACATTCTGTAGGTGTGCTATCACATGTATGAAGCAAAACAAAAAATGGAAACAGCCTTGTTCTTTTTCTTTGTACTGATACTTGTCTGTAACAGTAAAAAAGAGTTTCCAAATTAAGATAGCTTTGTTCTCTCTTAAAGTAATTAGTTTTTTTATATTAATTTAATGTCTCTAATACTGTTTGAAATATGTTCATTGAGTTGTCTTTCTTTGTTTCACAGGTAATATAGACCAAGCACAATACTGTGATCGTATAAAGGGAATTATTGAACTGCTGGGCAGTAAATTATCTTTAGATGAGCTCACTAAAATTTGGAGAATTCAGGTAAGCAGTCAAGACTAGGCAGGTGTTTTTAGACTGTCTTCCAAAAGTAAACATTCCAATGAAGGCATTTTTAAAAATAATCTGTACATCTCTGTTGCAATGTGGAGGTGTTGAGATTTTAACAGTATAATTAATGCAAAGACTTCCTTCTACTTTTTCCTTTACCATGTAAAATCAATTGTTCTGGCAATTTCTTGTATCACAGCTGTTAAATCCTGTGATGAAGTTCAGTTCTTTGCAACAAGCATTAAGGAACTGTAAAAGTATTTGGCTTGGCATAAAAATTTGTCAGCCTGAAACAGGTGACAAGAATATTTGTCTAGACCAAACTAGGATATTAATGTTTGTGGTTGGAGGTGTGGATTTAAAGTCAGAACGTGACTTTAAAGAGAGCAGGCTCCAACTGTATGAATTCCCATTTACCTTCCTGTACAGTCTTATAATTGACTGACAACTCATCTTTTGGCCTTCACTTTAAGGATATTCAACTTTTCACTCTGTGGGGGAGGTGGTTTGAGTGTTTATGCAAATGACACATGGAAAGTTTGACAAGAAACTAATCTTCCACTACAGGAAATGGTTTTCTTCTCTGTGCAAATATTGATATTTTAGACTGAACTCACTGAACATGGTCAGCTTTGCAGTTTGTGTGGCATGGCAGCAAGTCTTTAATGCTTAGCAGAGTTGAAATGTGATTCTAGCTCTCTCACTTTTATTCTTTAATAAAAAGCAATACTTCCTCCCCCTCTCTGGCTGTTGTTACCATGGTGCTCACATCCATGTGGGAGGAGATTTTGTATTGCTCATTTTTGAGTAAAGCCTGGGAGAGTTTCAAATATTCAACACCTCACACGTGAACCTCACCAAGCAATAGAAAAGGTGATGTTTGTACTGCTGCCACTGCAGCAGCTTGAGGCTGCTGTAATGATGGCAGACTTGTAGTTTCCTGCTTTAGAGTTAAGACTTCTCAGGGAAATGGAGTGCAGATAGTTGACTCTGAACTTGTGTTTCTACCATGTCAAAAGCTGCTATTCTCACTCATTAGTATGAATAGTAGGATAAGGCTTACATTAAGGTTTTTCTCTGGTTTGTTTGGGTTAAAGATCTACCTTCTTGTGTTTTCCTCCTTTTCAGTCAGGACAATCCTCCACTGTGATTGAGAACATACATACCATTATTGCTGCAGCTGCTGTGAAGTTTAGTTCTGATCAGCTCAATCATTTATTTGTTCTAATCCAAAAGGTAAGTCTTCACATGAATTTAGATTCCTAAGGAAGGTATGTGCTTGTGCATCCAGCCTTCTGAAAGGCAAATGCCTTGAACACATTTATATTTTTTTTATAAATGTGAAATTTGCTATTAAAAAAACACTTCTACTGCTAACTTCTAGGTTAACCCAAAAGCCTAATCTGCTACTGTATTCCTAATTGACTTGGATTTAAAGTACATATAGGTAGCCAGTCCTAAGGGACTTAGTGAGATTTAGTTATGATATTTAATCCCTAATAGTATCTGAAAAAGAATTTAGCAAATTAATGCTTTAACTCCCAACAGCAGAAATAAGGAAATACTTATGGTGGAAACACACTTGTTTGTATTTTGATTTTCCTGCAGTAGAGCAATTGTGGATTACATTTTTGTGTCCACTTGAGGTGTAACAGCCTGACAGAGGTGCTCTAACACTGATCTCTTTGCTGTCCAGAGCTGGGAGACAGAGAGTGACCGAGTGAGGCAGAAGCTGCTGAGCCTCATTGGGCGCATTGGCCGAGAAGCACGAGTGGAAACAACCACTGGCAAGGCAAGTGGATGCTTTTCCTTTGGATTTTTTGATTTATTAAATGGAGAGTTGCTAGCCTCTGTCCTTCCTAGGTGCTGACTATCCTTGCCCTTCTTCCTCCAGGTTCTGGAGGTTCTTTGGGAGCTGGCTCATCTTCCAACGTTACCGTGTAGTCTTATCCAGCAGGCCTTGGAGGAACACCTGACAATCCTCAGTGATGCTTATGCAGTGAAAGAGGCAATCAAAAGGAGCTACATCATCAAATGCATAGAGGATATTAAGAGGGTTGGTTTATTATTTTATCTTTTCCAAAATGAAATCTTATCTAGCCTCGATGTTGCCCTTTTCTTTCAAGATGCACAAATTGTGTGTCCCATCTGTAAGTTCTTACCTTGGGGAGTCCTCGAGAGGGGTAGGCTTTGTGTGAGCCACTTTGTTGATCATGAGACTCATAGTAAGTCTCTTGCCTTTGTTTTAAGCAAATTTTCAGCACAAGGAGTGATCAGTTTATGGGAAACTACCAGGATGGGCCCAAGGTTAGAATTTGCAAATGGAACCACTGTAAAGGTATGTCAGTATTTTAACTGTCCCTTTCATGTGAAAGCCTAGATTAGTTTTTTTTTTTGAGTAAAGCATGTGTTCTGGCATGACCATTAAGTCTCAAAATGCAAATCAATATTTCAATTGTAGTAGTTTTGTATTTTAGTAAAATACTTAACTCTTTTCCTGTAACATAAAGAAGCCATTCCCAAAGCTGCCTGTACTGTTTCCTGGCAGCAGCAGAGATGTGCATGGCTTAAAAGACTGCATATATTCTCTCCTGCACTGTTCACATAGCAGGCAGCTTTTCTTGAGGCCTGCAGGAATGCTCCTGTCTTCTTTTTTTTTTTTCAGCCTGAAGTATGCTGTAAATAAAGAAAAAGGCTTGTATTTTTTCGTTCATTTCTTTCATGATAAATTAGATTTTGTCTGTGTTACAACATATCTAGAGGATTTTAGATGTTTAGGAGGTACAGTATGTTGATTCTTGATATTGAACACACTTCACACATGAACACACAATTCTTTGTGTGTGTTCATGAATATGGATTTCAAATCTTGGGCTCTCAATGTCTGTGAAAGTTGTAGTTTTTTGGGTTTTGTTTTATTTATCTTCTCTTATGCTTTCCTAATCTAATTCCTTTTAATTATATTCTGGCAAGGGCTTTTACAGAGGTGCTGCAGTGGGAAACACTAACAAAAGCTGTAATTATAAACTAAAAGGGTTTGGGGTAAGCATAATACAGCAAACTTCTAAAATACATGGTGTTCTTATTTCCCTTCATTAGGGAAATGAAGACATAAACTGGGAGGGAATGTAATGTTAAGGCAGCTTTCTCAAATTTGTGAGGGAGTTTTCAGTGGAGAGCTCTCTGTTATGGGCAGGTTCCTTCTGCCTCTCTGAGTGTGTAGGTGGTATTTGGGTGTTGTCAGTATTTAAACCAGACATCACTTCTCTGAACAAGCAACCTCAGTACTGGTCTGTGTGGTCAAACTTTACAGAAAATGAAGCCTCCCAGAAAAGTGATGAGCAGTTCTAAAAATGAGGTAGGAGGGTTATTCTTTGTAGGATCTCTTTCAAAATGCAGCTTAAGTATCCTTTGCTTCCTATCAGGGAACTGCTTGCAGCACCAATCAGAAATCTCTTGTCTCTTAAGCCTCAGCAGTATTTTAAATTATTTCTTCTGTTGCTCTTGCTTTAGCAGTAAGTAACATAATTTGACTGGATTTGCCCTTTTATGCCCTTTTAGACCTGCTTCATCTCCCATAATTGAGGAAGGTGGTGGTTGTCATCTCTCCCTGGAGTTCTTTTTGGCTACTTAATTTGCATGTTCTCTAGCAAGGAGCTGGTATTTGGGCTTAAAAATAGGGATAGCAAAATGGCATATGTGTGTATCAAAGGACTTCTTGTAGAAAGTGAAGAAGGGCACACTGAGTGTGTTTGAAAAGGGAGCAGGAACAAGTAACTGAACCAGCAGAGGTGGTAGCTGTTGTTTTGAAACAGCATTAGCAGATATCATTAGGCTTCCAGGAGTCTGAGAGGGAAGTTACTCTGTTGTTGAGCATGTACCACATGGGTAATTGTTTTTACCTTTCCTGCTACCAGTCGTCCCAGCACAATAATCCTCAGTTTGTGTGGGTGGTGCCAGCCCTGCGTCAGCTCCACGAAATCACGCGTTCATTTATTAAGCAAACTTACCAAAAACAAGACAAGGTAAGGCTATTTGCTGACATTTTTGAAGCTTTTCTTGTGTCTGTGTAGCTCTGCCATGCATGGAAGGTTGAATTTAGAAAAAAAAAATAATAAATTAGCTAATAAACAATTTTAAAGGTTGTTTAGTGATGTAGTGTAAACAAGCTGTTGGAATAGAGGTGCTGTGCTGTCCCTTTGTGAGCATGTGTGTATGTATAAATCTGTTTGCTGTGTCAGGACTAATTTATTTTATTCTCAGCTTTTTGTAGAATAATTAACAGGCATGTTTGTGTTAAAAAAGGAACAATGGCTAATGTTTAGACTAACTGCTTTGTAATTGAATTGACATTGACTCTTGGAAAACAGACTAAACTACCAGCAGTCATGTGTGCTGTAGAGTGGCAGTGTGGAGATGTGGGACTTTGCAATCTTCAGCACATGCTGAAAACACCAGCACTGGGGGGGTTGGGTGTTTGGAAGGGGAACAGCTGACTCTGGGTGGGAGAACATGACTCCTTCTGATATGAGATGTCTTTAAAAGAGCAAATTGCTGCATGCACATCCTTGTTTAACTATTATTTTAAAAACATCTTTTCTCTCTTTTCTTTTATTGCCAAGAGCATTATTCAAGATTTAAAGAAAAACTTTGAAATAGTGAAGTTGGTGACAGGAAGCTTGATATCCTGTCACCGTTTGGCTGCATCTGTGGCAGGCCCAGGAGGGCTGGTGGGAGCGACACTGGTGGATGGCCGATACACTTACCGGGAGGTACCAGATTGCTTTACCTTGTTTCATCTTTGATATTCACTGCTGAATAATTATTCTAGTTTTTATCTCTAGTTCTACTACTTATCTATGAAGGCTTATTGTACTTTTGTTATTATATAGAAGAAAACTGTGTAAACATTGCACAAAACTGTACAAGTTCCTTAGCAAAATCTTTACCTGGTGAAGATCCCCAGCCTAGGATCTGTTGTTGCAGCTTCTTCACCAGCTTCAGTTCCTGGTAGAGATGATACCCTTGAATGTTTTGTGAAGCTCTAAATACCTGCAACAGATTTGCTAATTAGCACATAGAAGCCACACACAAACAGCAGTTTGTTGCTAATGCTTTGATAATTATTTTTTCCACACTAGTTTTGACTTAGTGTCAAATAATATCACCACCAGCAAAGTAAGAGCAAATCCATGGGGACTTCAGTGTTTGTTTCTAGAAAGGTAGCCACAAAGTATGTTTAAAATAGAAATAAATCTCACAAACAGTTTCTGTTTCCAGGCTTTCCAAAATATACTGTTGTTTGACAACTTTGCAAAAAAAAAATAAAATAAAATAAATAGAATGTTCTGAGTTCTTGTTTCAGAAAGAAAAGTCTTAAGCTTGAGTTTTTGTTTCCTCTTTCTCAGTATTTGGAGGCACATCTAAAATTTTTGGCATTCTTTCTGCAAGAAGCCACCCTTTATTTGGGCTGGAATCGTGCCAGGGAGATCTGGGAATGCCTTGTAACTGGCCAAGATGTTTGTGAGTTGGATCGAGAGGTAAGAAAAACTTGAAAAGTTGGTTTCTGTGGTTGCAGAAGGAATTTTAATGAATCATGAGCAGCATGTGTGTTTGTTGAGACATGTGGAGTGTGAGTAACAAACACAAACTAGTCATGGATTTTATGCTTTGTGTAGGCAAGAGCAGCCACTGTTAGGAGTTCACTTTTGGCCAGGATACTCTTTTAACATTAAATTTGACTGGAAGAGGGACATTAGCTGGAAGATTAGTTGGAGATGCTGGTTTGAAAAGGGGTACATGGAAGTTGGTGCAGACACAAGAGACATTCAGCATTATTTAGGTGAAAGATGACTATGAAGTACCCTAAATCTGCAGTGCAGCCTCTATAACATGTGAGGTTACAGGAGATGAGATTTTGAACCTCTTGCTGTAGATAAAACCTTCTGCAAGATGAGTTACAGATGAGTGGTATCTGATATATTTTGCTGTATAAAACTAAAATATTTGAAGTGACAAGTAGGGTAAAAGTTATTACCCCATGATCTGCCTTTCATTCACAGATGTGCTTTGAGTGGTTTACAAAAGGACAGCATGATCTGGAGAGTGATGTGCAGCAACAGCTCTTCAAAGAGAAAATTCTTAAACTGGAATCTTATGAAATTACTATGAATGGTAAGAAAATGGATTTGGTGAACAGATTTGGGGTTGAAATATATACCAGAAATTTGCTTCCTAGGCCTTCAAATCAAACAGCTAACCAGTTCTTTAAATCAATGTAATAAATGAGTCTATCATTTTGAGCTTTATTAGTTTTAGAGGGAAAAGTTCATCTCTTGTATTTGATAAATTTACTTTTTAAACAAAGAAACTAAGCCTGACCAGCATAAAAAACCTGCCCCTCTTTTTTCACTTTCAGGTTTTAGTTTATTTAAAACATTCTTTGAAAATGTGAACCTGTGTGACCATCGGCTGAAGAGGCAGGGAACTCAACTGGTGAGTGTGTTGTGCCAAGTTTGGGTCCTGTGCCCTACCTGTGTCCTCTTAGGGATAGGAGCAGGTGAGACAGGGATTGTGTAGCAGCTGTCTGACATGGTCATGTTTGTATTAATGACCAGATTGTCCTTGTAGCATTAACGTTGTTACATTCTGAAGCTAAAACTTTGACAATTTCAACAGTTAAAATTCAGCAATTGATATCTGGAAGCTGGTTTGTAGCTTGCTTTGCAAGAGGAACAGCTGAACTCTTTTTTTTTTAAATAACTGTGAATTCTAGTATGCATTTTTCTCTTCTCCCAAGCAGGGAAAGTATTTTTTAAATGATTTTTTTTATTTTTCTTCTTTGTATGGGAGTTAGATTTATTGTATTTAAATTCTAACCTACTATAATTTTTAACTCTGATCCTTCAGTGGTTTTATTAAATTAATGGTTATATGTTAAGTAGTTTATTATAGACTTTGTAGATCTTTATCACAGAGAACTTATTTTAAATGCAGAATTTTTTGCCAACTATCATAGCAGGTTTTGTGATGGTTTATTGTGTGGTTAGTTACCGTGTTGACTTTTTTGAAACAAATTCCATTCTAGATTAAATTTCTCCATGCTTTTAAATTTTTTAATTTTTCAGTTGGCTTGACTGAGATTGTTCTTTGGAATTTGTTTATCTGCCAGTAAACAATTTTTTTTTCTTATATAAACACACAAATGTGCAGCAGTTGGTTTAACTTTGCACTGTGCCAAAGTTTGGCAGCATGTTGGAAAAGAACATTTTCAAGTTTTAATGAAAAGGTGCTTTTCCAGTTTTGTACCTGTGGTTCAACTCACTATTGTGCAAGAAATCCAGTCATGTTTTAATGTTGTTCTTTCTTGTGTAGAGTGTAGAAAAACTGGAATTAATAGGAATGGATTTCATCTGGAAGATAGCAATGGAGTCCCCAGATGAAGAAATTGCCAATGAAGCTATTCAACTGATAATAAATTACAGCTATATTAATCTAACTCCCAGATTGAAAAAGGTAGGCATATATTTGTACATAAATGTGCTTTGACCTTCATAAAGCCTTGATACTCTGCATGTTCAGTGATGTGATTTGTTGGGTTCTGTCAGTTTTGGAGTAATTCCCATGATTTTAGTGTAAGTTCTAATTAATTTATCCATTTTATCTTTAGGATTCAGTATCACTGCACAAGAAATTCATTGCTGATTGCTACACACGATTAGAGGTAAAGGACAAATTTTAATTATTCTCGTGCCTACATCCCTTTGGTTCTATATCTTAGAATAAGAATACTTGTCTATGATAATTCCATTTAAAGAAAAAAATTCTTTCCACAAATATTTTTTGTCCTCTGAGCTTTCCAGGACATCCTGACTGTCCCTTTCTCTGCTCTGTGTTGCAGGCAGCCAGCTCTGCACTCGGTGGTCCAACATTAACACACGCTGTTACCAGAGCTACAAAAATGCTTACAGCAACTGCCATGCCTACAGTGGCAACATCAGTTCAGTCTCCTTACAGGTAGGCCAGCTTCTAAAGGAATAAATATGACAGCAGACATTTGCTCCCAGCTGCTTCCCACAAGATTTTGAGTGCTAATTAAAATTCTCGGTAATTGGTAGTTGTACATTCTGATGGTTCCTCAGTTGAATGTTCCAATTGCTATGCAAAAGGAGTTCCAGAGGTTTTGAAAAATCTGTGTTTAAAAAAAGAAAGGAGACAAATAAAACCAAAACCAAATAGACATTAAGAAAGCCCAAAACAATGAATAAAAACCAAAAAAAAAACCACCCTGCCTCCAGCCCCCCAAAAACCAAAACCAACCAACCAAAACCAAACAAAAACCCCCACAGGTTACTACCAGCCTATTAATCATGTAATATTTCTGAGGCAGTGGGATTTACCTGTGGTTCTTCTTAAATTAGGAGAGAAAAGGTTGTTTTTTCAACCTCAAGCTTAATTTAGTCATACCTGAATATGTGTAACTTAAATGTAGAAGCATAGGGTGGGACCTTTAGAAACATTAATCTTCCTCTGAAGCTGGCAACATCTCAAGCAGTACATCATGAGCCTCTTGGCCTGTTTTCTTAGTTCATTTCTGCTGAATTAACTCCCAAGTTTAAGGAGGTACCTTCAAAATCAGACAATTCATGGTAGTTCCCCGTGGGCGTTGGAAATTAATCTGCAAGACAAGTTACTCTTGTTTTCAATGTTTATCTTTAGGTCAACTAAACTTGTAATAATTGAGAGACTGCTGCTGTTGGCAGAGCGTTATGTGATAACAATAGAGGTAAGATGTGTAATTTCCTACTAGGCAAGGCTAAGAACACAACTTCCAATTTTATTAAAAACACTAAAAGTTATTTAAACATTCAGCCCTAGTTAGCCACCATCACAGAGATGTCTTGGTTTTCAAGAGTGATATTTACTGTCACCCTTCTCTTCCTGTAGGACCTTTACTCTGTTCCCCGAACTATTCTACCTCATGGTGCCTCTTTCCATGGACATCTTTTAACCCTTAATGTTACATATGAGTCTACCAAAGATACCTTCACCATAGAGGTAAGGTGTGCCCAGCTTGTGTGTGCCATGGACTGTTGTTTATATAACCCCTCTTGGTGGGTTTTATACCTGGACTGAATAGAGTAAAATGGTTATGAAGACTCAGTCAGCTTCAAAACTCTTCTTGAAAATGGTAAAAATATGTATATGGAAGTGTCTGTGGACCAAATGTATTTCAATAATTAAATTCCAAGATGGGAAAAATAAAGTTTTTTGCTCACTGTGGGTGTTGGAGCATTACTGTGCTGTCCTATCCTGTCACTCTTAGGAACAATACTTTTGCCACCCTATGCAGAAAGACTCTTTTGGAAGATTTTTAATTTTTCTTGGCATTTACTGCTCGAGCAGACTTACTGAACCAGTGTTGTTTAATTTCACAGGCTCATAGCAATGAAACTGTAGGAAGTGTCAGGTGGAAGATAGCAAAGATGTTGAATTCACCTGTGGAAAATATACAGATATTTGCCAATGACAGCCTGGTATGTTAACTATAAAGAATTCCCATTCTTTATGAAATTGAGTCTTTTCCAGAACTAAACAGTAGATATTTTCTTACAGCTAACAGTGAACAAAGATCAGAAACTACTCCACCAGCTGGGCTTCTCAGATGAACAAATCCTTACAGTAAAAACATCAGGAAGTGGGACTCCATCAGGGAGCTCTGCAGATTCCTCAACCAGTTCCAGCAACAGCAGCAGTGTGTTTAGTTCATCCTATGCAATGGAACAGGTAAAGTATGTGGTAAAATATGACCTGAAGCCTTCCCTCAGATGTTTCCTGAAGCAGGGATAGATGGGGAGAGAGTAGGAGCTCCAGTATGATCTTCTAATCTTTAGTAATCTGGTTTTGCTTTCAAACTGCAATTGAAACAAATCATCTGAATACACAACTGCCTTGTGCATGCAGGTTGGACTTTATAATCTGTACTCTGTCACCTGTGGTAGCCTGCTTGGTGTTTATTCATCTCTCCAGGGTCTTTTAAACAAATAGGACTCACCTGGTTTAATTATGAGACTGTGTATTTGTTGAGGGTAGAGATTTCCATAATTTCACTACTAATAAAGATTCAGTATGAAAATAAAAGAAGAAGCATCGATTGGCATGTTCAGATCACTCCTGGTCTGCTTTGAAATTTTGCTTGTCATAACAGCTGACTTCACAAATTGGCTGTTAAAAGGAAAATGGAATAGTGTAAAAATTTAAATGTTGTCTCAGCCTAGAAAGTAGCTGGGATTTCTGTGGGTCAGGTTGGTATCTGGGCCATTTGCTTCAGTGAAGAGCTCTGTTAAATTTACATGTAACAGAGAAAGGAGAAAAAGACCTTTGTATTTCTGCTTAATTCTCAGGAGAAATCCCTCCCTGGAGTGGTCATGGCTCTCGTGTGTAATGTGTTTGATATGCTTTACCAGCTTGCTAACCTGGAGGAGCCAAGGTAAGCAGATTAAATGGTTACTAAATATTAAAGAATTGCTCACAGGACCCAGTTTGAATACTCTCTCCACTGTGTGCAGGCATCCACCAGGCCAGTGTGGCTGAGCCCTTGATTCATGCATGTAACTTCTGATTTCTTTTCAGGATAACACTGAGAGTGAGGAAACTTCTGCTCCTGATTCCCACTGACCCAGCTATTCAGGAGGCTCTTGATCAGCTTGATTCTCTGGGAAGGAAGGTATGGATTAAATAATTGATCAGGGTGAGCTACACAAAGGGGATTTTACTACCAGGTTCCTTAAATTCCCTGTCAGATTATTATACACAGAGGGTTTGAAACTACAGCCAAATAATATTCCTGTAAAGTCAATGTTCATTATTGACTTATTTCAAGCAGCCAAAGGTGAGAGGGTTATTACAGGGGTTGTAAGAATTATATTCCCAATTACAGCAAAACACAGGGGTCTCAAAATATTTCTTCTGTGGCTTTTTCCTCCTAGAAAACACTGCTTTCAGAATCCAGTTCTCAGTCCTCAAAATCCCCATCCTTGTCTTCAAAACACCAACATCAGCCCAGTGCCAGTTCAATACTAGAAAGTCTTTTCAGATCTTTTGCTCCAGGCATGTCCACATTCAGAGTGCTCTACAATTTAGAGGTAAGAAAACAAATTTGCTTCTTTCTGTGTTTCTAAGCAGTAAGAGTTAAATATTTCTAGGCTTTTTGGGCAGGAGTCCACTGTGATGGGGTCATTATGAAAAAGGCAAATATTGTGACAAAGTCTGCTTTTGTGCATGTAGTAAATTTTACACAGAATGAAAGGGACAGAAAGTTCCCTTTCAGAGACTTTACTGAGAAAACAGCCCCTCTTTGTGTGATTTGCAAGGTGGAAGAAGTGTTCTGAAGTAAGTGGAGAGGAGCAAAGAAACAATCAAATTCTTACTGTTTAGATAAAATTCCTGCTGGAATCTCTAGATCTCTGAATATGCAATTTTCAGTGTGTGTATCTATGAAAAAATATATATGAAAAAAGTTGGCCCTTAAAAATTAATGGGAGCTATTTTAAGTTAAATTGGTTTTGCTTGATTAAATTTGTCAGAAACTTTGTGCTGTGTAAGTCTCCCATTTTCTGTCTAAAGATGAGTGTTTTTACAAAGCATTCAGCTGGGAAGAATTTTCACTATCCAAACGTGCAGGGCTTTTACCAAGAGGCCTCTGGCCTGTTTGGCTGCACAGGTAGAGTAGAACACCTACCCCTAAGCATTCTGCTGAACTCTTTGGCCAAAATGCTGGAATGGATCCTGTGAAGATTCTTTCCTAGAGTTCAGTGAATGGATTTTAAGGCTTACAGGAGTTCAGCTGGTGTTGTTGGTAGGACACACTAACCAGCACACTGAAAGCTGAACACTTCAGTTCTACTTGCAGGTCCCACTACTTATAAGAACCCATGACAAATGTGATTTGAACAAGTTGAGGCTGGAGGACCAATTGCCAACTACTTCCAGAACATTAGACAAAATTATTCTCTTCTCTTCCTGGTGTGTGCCAAGATTAGTGTAGGAATTTTCTCGTGGTTGCTTCCCTTTAGGTTTCCACAGTCTAATGTTAGCTCTTCATCTTCCTACACTGTCATCACACTCCTGCCTTAGGATTCCCCCTTTCCTGTGCAGCTGGAGTGAAAGATACTTGATTGTGTCTTCAGAATTTGTTAACAAGTTCTACAACTCAAAGCAAATGGTTTAGGGTGTCTTGTTGAACTGACAGGTTATATTGCAGTAGGATGGGACAGCTGCTTCTGTGCCAGAGAAAATAATAAAGGCAAGCAATAAATTGCTTGCTTTTCTGGCAAGGGATGAGAAGTAATAAATTGGATTAGATGTGTAGATTATAGGAGTGGACTTTTTCCTCAGTGCCAGTCAATTCAATTGGAAGATGGTTTCTCTCAGGAAAAGGAATATGTGCTCTTTTATCCCCTCAGCTGGTGATCTGGTGAAAAGATGGGAACCAGTCCTAGCAGCTTTCTGAAAAAAATGTGCAGAGGAAATTTGCAGAACATGTGAAAGAAATCAAAATTGAATGTTACAGATGTCCAGGGGGTGATAAGATTTCATGCCTAGAATTCTGTAAAACATTCTTCTGATCTGTGAACCTGGAAGGGATGTATTTTGTTTGCAGCACTCTTGGCTGTACATGCCAAGGAGACTTTTCAAGGGAATTCTGGGATTTTGGGAGGGGCCAGGGTTTGTTTGGTTGATGGTTTTGGGGGTTTTGCAGGGGTTTTTTGGTGGGTTTGTTTGTTTGGGTTTTGGGGATTTTTTTATGTGAAGTGAAACAGATTATAAACATAAATGAGAGCTGACCCACAGAGACCACAGACTTCCTTCTGGCCACGTTTCTGAGTGTATTTGCACTCTGAAGTTCAGTGCTGATTTAAAACAGGAGGGATGATAGAGTGGTGATATTCTTAGGGCCTCTAGAATTACCTGAGCCATCTTTTACAAAGAAACACCAGAATAATAGTAGTGAAATTATATTTCAGAAGGTGTGAATCAATAAGTAAGCCATCTGTAGGGTGCTTTATGGGATACTGTGAACTGAAAATCCAGAACCAAGAAGAATTTGGGCTCCTAAGAAGCACCAAGTGAACCAGAAGATGACACTCCATGTACTTTATCTGTTCCCTTAAATGTAAACTGCAGTGAGAGCAAAATGCCCTTTGGTTCAGAGTAAACATCTGTAGTTGCCACAGTTGTCCTAAATATTTGAGATTTTTTGAATATATGAGATTTCTCTTACTGGCTACAGTTTTATGTAAGTGTATTATTAATTGCTTCGTTTGTAGTGGATTTTTTGCTGTTACACCTTCACACTTCAGCAGGTGAAGAACACTGAGAGGGGTGGTAGTTTACATCTGCTTATTTATTTATTTATTGTAGGTGCTGAGCTCCAAGCTGATGCCAACTGCAGATGATGAAATGGCAAGAAACTGTGCCAAGTCTTTCTGTGAAAACTTCCTCAGAGCAGGAGGTTTGAGGTTAGGTTTCAAAACCTTGACTCAATTTGTAGCACTTCATTTAGTTAGCAGTTGTGTGTGGTTTCCTATTTCCACACTGTACCACACTAATACACCTGTCAGCTTCTTTTTCAGAGAAAAAAATCCACCCAAGGCTGTTTTACCACTGCCAGTAGCTTTCATATTTAACAGAGTACATGTTGTTAAACCTCAAAATCAAGTTAGGCACAAATAAGCTTGTGAAATGTAGCTTGTACTAAAGTAGTTGATATTTGGATAGTTTCCTGACATTTAAGTGTTTCAATTCAAATTTGCAAGTGTGTACATTGCACTCTGCTGTGTAGACACCAGTGGACATTTTAAGCAGTCAAAGTATAGGTCATGCAGTGGGAACCAAATTAAATTTGTACTTATGGTCTTGAAAATTCACACTCTTCAGATAAGAGTTGAGGCACAGTTTTGAGTGGTTTGGAAGACCTGATAATATTGATTGTATGAGATTTATCAAGTATACTTTGCTCATAGTAATTATATCCATGACACACCTCTGCCCAAGAGATCCTGAAGCATTTTCCAGCAGGAGGAGAAAGCTTCCATCTGTAGATATAAAAGGGGAAAATGAGGATGTTGGCCTCCAAAGAAGTGAGTTTGAACTGGGGCTCAGCTGAGTGAATAGGTGGAAGGAAAGATAGAGACAAATTAACTGCAGCTCTCCTAATGTGAAACATTTCCAAATGGAGTCTGTCTTATCGATTTGTTTTTAAGTTTGGTGGTGAATGTGATGCAGAGAGATTCCATCCCATCAGAGGTGGACTATGAAACAAGACAAGGAGTCTATTCCATCTGCCTGCAGCTTGCAAGGTACATAATTGCTTCTCCTTAGAGAAAGTGCTGCTTCCTTGGCTTTTAGCTTTTAATATTTAAGATTAATTGGTACTTTGAGTTCCGTTTCATTCACTCTGCGAGCGTTCAAATCCAAGCCTGATGTTTTTACTCTGTGAATTAGGTTCTTGCTGGTTGGCCAGACAATGCCCACGCTGCTGGATGAGGATTTCATTAAGGATGGGGTGGAAGCTCTGTCCTCGCGGCCGTTCCGCAACGTGAGCCGGCAGGCGAGCAGGCAGATGTCCATCTGTGGAACTCCTGAGAAGTCCTCCTACCGCCAGCTCTCCGTGTCTGACAGATCCTCCATCAGGGTAGAAGAAATCATCCCAGCTGCAAGAGTTGCCATTCAAGTAAGGAAGTGTTTTAATGGTTTTGATGTAGCAGTGTCATCTCCAATGACAGCTCTGAGGTTTTTAATCAATCTGTCTTTCATACAGGCTTTTGCCTTGGCTCCATTTAAAAGCCTCTGAAAATCTTGACCATCAGTGTTTCTTCCAGTCTTGATCTGAATTTTTACATATTCTCATAAATTATTTTGGCACTGCAAAGGGAAGCAGTATCCCAAAAGTGCTTACAGGAAATAGATGTACACAGAAATCTTACTTGTGGTTTATCCTCAGTCACACTTAACTCTTAAGATCTTATTCTTGTTAATTTCCTGTGAATTGAAAGGAGAATGTTCCTGCTTGAACTTGTGGCTTTATAATCCATGATACTTTAAATTAAAAAGAATTGGACTAGCTTTTTCCAAATTGCTCATTAAAAATTAAATTTGCTTGATGGTACTGTGGAGAAAAAGGAAATATTTTATTTTCATTACCTTAAAAAAATGTTGTTTGAAAACCCATTGAGTCCAGTTGACAGAAGCTCCATAGTCAATGTGACAAGTGTGCTGTGTTAGGTTGTTGGGCAGTGCTTCCCAAATGGATTGAACAATTGAAATCACCATGTCTGCCTCCAGATAGGTGACAAGGGTATGTATCCTCGTGGAGAATTAAAAAATTAATTGCTTCTCCTAAGATAGCAATACCAATCTCTCATTGGGAGCAAAGACTCTTGAATCCTTGAACCTGTGTAGAGAAGAGAGGGGAAAACAAATGTAAATATCAGTTTGACACAATCCAGAAGATACATTCCTCTGATCCCTGTGATTAACAAAGATTGTTGAATATCACAGAAGTAAGTGCTGTTTCTTGTTCTCCAGACCATGGAGGTGAACGATTTCACCTCCACAGTGGCTTGTTTCATGCGCCTCTCGTGGGCTGCTGCTGCAGGACGCCTGGACCTCGTGGGAAGCAGTCAGCCCATCAAAGAGAGCAACACTCTCTTCCCTGCTGGGATTAGAAACAGACTTAGCAGCTCAGGTGGGTTAAATGTGTCCCTAAACCAATCTAAAAGCATTTGGTTTAATCTTAACTGAACACTTTAGGAGCTTGAAACTGAATTCATTGGATGCTCATCCTCTTGGATCTCCTCCAGCTTGGGACATTATATAATTAAATTACAAAAAATCTGAGCAAATTTATGTACATTCATCAGGCATTCAGAGAAGTTTTTCAATTGCAGAGAACTAACCAAAAGCTGAAAACATCTGAGTAAAATTTAATAAATTACAGCACTTGTTTTTTTTTGTATTTTTTTAATGCAGGAAGTAACTGCAGCTCGGGGAGCGAAGGGGAGCCCACGGCACTGCACGCTGGGATCTGTGTCAGGCAGCAGTCTGTGTCCACCAAAGATGCTCTCATTGCTGGGGAAGCCTTGTCTCTCTTAGTAACCTGCCTTCAGCTACGTAGTCAGCAGCTAGGTATGGAAAAAAAATTGGATTATTCACTACTTGGAGTATAAGCCAGGTGGGAGGAGGCTTTTGGATATAGTAAACTTAAAAACAAAATAATGAGAAATTTGTAGCTTTGTTAGCTGAGACAGCTCAAGCTAAAAACACATTTCATTTAAAATTACAGGGATTTTTTTTCTTCCAGAGCTGAAATAAGGCATGTAGTGCTATGCCTTGGTTGGAAATGTTTTGGGAAAGCTGACTTACTGCCAAAATATAAATATTTGCACTGTCTTTGAAGTCTGTAATTTTGTAAGTGCTGCTGTTTGCATAGCTCCTGTTTAGTACTTGAGTCTTTGTGTACAGGAAGTGTAAACACTGGTGGTGCAGGAAGGCAAGGAAAATGCTGTTATATCATGGTGGCACTCCCTGGTGAGGGAAGGAGATCAAGAAATAGCCTTTACTGCTTTTTTGTATTGATGTCCTCTAGGTCCTGTGGTATTTTAATGCAAGACTGTAACTGACTTACTTTAAAATATTATTTTTAATAAGATAACCTGGTACTTTTCTGTTCCAGGATCTTTTTACAATTTGCCTTGTGTTGCTGATTTCATCATTGATATTCTGCTTGGATCACCAAGTGCTGAGGTGAGGGTCTTCCTCTGAAAACTTTCTAAATTCTCCTTCTGAAATGTGTATGTTTTGATAATTTCATATGGTCTGAACATAAAATTGTTCATTGCAGGTATTCCCACTGATTAGTATTTGAATAAATAAACTTTGTATAATTGTTAGTAATTCCAGTGTCTGGTGAGGGGTTGATAGAAAATGCTGTAGTATTACACTTTCTAGGCTTGTTTCATCCATGAGATGCACAGGACTGTGCTGTGACTAGTCTAAAGAAAATAGTCTCATTTTGGTGACACAAATTCTGTAAAATTAGTACTTCAGGAAAAGTTTCAAGCAACTTTGGGTAAAATTTAATAAATACTTATGAATATTTATTCCAAGTGTCAGAACCCTCCTAAAATTCATTCTTTTTGATTTAAGATTATCATGGATATTCTAAAATCTATTGACTTTTATGCTTACTTAATTTCATGATACATGATTTATCATCTATTTTGCATGAAGTCATTGCATCTTTCCCCTTTATCTGTATTTATAATTTGTGTTTATCAGAGGTTTTCACTCAGGGATAAACAGGGTTTGTTAAATTTCTAAAAACCCTGGCTGGTGGGTGCAGAGCTGGTTTGCACCATTGCATTGTCCATTTTTCCTGTTAGATTTCTAACATAACAGGAGTGTGGGGATTTCTGGAACCTTTGAGTAGCTGCTGGTGCTTGACAATGTCAATGTCACTGTTCCAGATTCGTCGCGTTGCCTGTGACCAGTTGTACACCCTTAGCCAGACAGACACATCAGCTCACCCAGATGTTCAAAAGCCAAACCAGTTCCTCCTGAGCGTTGTTCTTGGGGCCCAGCTGCCTCTTTGGTCACCAACCAGCATCATGAGAGGAATCAACCAGAGGTAAGTCACATGTGTGTTTATTGAGGGAGCAAATCTGACACATTTGGAAATGAGCAGCACTGTGGGAGCTCTGAGGAAAAAGAGATTAGCACTTGGCAAGTGTTGGAAGTAGATATCCTGCAATTTCTAAAGGAGTAAGTGAGAAGTTAAAGCATGTTGTTGTTTTATTGTCCAGTGATAACTAACTAGAATTGCTATGAGGTGAGGGAAGAAATGAGGATTAAATATGATTCCTAACATGCAGAAGCAGCTGTTGGGAAGGAATGTAGTATGCAGAAGCACACCTAGATAATTATGCTGCTTTGGGTTAGATGGACAGAGCACACAGACTTTAAAGACAACTGGTTAGAGAAAAGCTTATTATTTTAACTTTACTTTTCCTCTGTGTATATCTCTTTCAGACTTTTGTCCCAGTGTACAGAATATTTTGACCTGAGATGCCAATTACTGGATGACCTGACATGTAAGTATGTGCAGACACCTGATCCAGTCATTCTGATGGCAGCATCCAAGCTTATCTTCCTCCTGTAGAAAAGATGTAGAATTAGCTGCAGAAAGGGGTTGCTACACCTTGAACTCAGAGTGTCCTGCCAGTGTCCTGTGCTAGTGCCTGGCATGGTCTGTTCTTGGCATTGGGTAGCTGCAGGGCAGCTCATTCCTTCTGGAAAGTGGACTGAGTTCCTTGGTGGAAGGTTTACTCCATACACATGGGGGCAGAACTAGACCATTACCAAACTGTTTAAAATTCTCTGTATTTATATTCTACATTTCCAAAGCTGCTAATTTTTACTGACTTCCTCTATTTTTTTTTTTTCCTTGCAGCATCAGAAATGGAGCAGCTGAAGATAAGCCCAGCTGCCATGTTAGAGGATGAGATCACTTGGCTGGACAATTTCGAACCCAACCGAACAGCAGAGTGTGAGACTAGTGAGGCTGATAACATCCTGTTAGCAGGACACCTGAGGCTCATCAAGACTCTCCTTTCACTCTGTGGGGCAGAGAAGGAAATGGTTGGTGAGTATTCCTCTTTAAATTGACCAGACTGGTGTGTGTTCTGCATTGACACATGACTAAACAGTCATGTGAAGACATCAGGAGAACTGATACCAAGCTATAAGGACTGATTTTGGCAGTACCTTTAATATTTGTTAAAACATTTGTTGTTGTGGTGCTATGAAGTGATTTTGTTTTCATGAAACACCTTTTTGGCATTTGCAGTGATAATGTGAGTATTTAACAGTAGATGTGGATTGCTGTGTTTCAGGTTCATCTTTGATTAAGCCGTTGTTGGATGATTTCCTGTTCCGAGCATCCAGGATTATTCTGAACAGCCATTCCCCAGCAGGCAGTGCTGCAATCAGTCAGCAAGACTTCCATCCAAAGTAAAAATTATTTTTATTTTTATTTTTTTTTATGTTGAATTTTGTCTTGAATGTCATGAATGCAAATGTCAGTATTAAATCTTACAGACAGTAGGATTTAATACCAGTGGTGAAGCATTTCTCCATTTTCTACACTTCCTACACAAATGCCCAAAGAGCATTTTATATGTTTTTGTGTGATCCAATATCCTTGTGTTTCTGTACTTCAAAGTCTGGGCTTTGTTAGATCAATGATGAACTTCAAGCACAACCAAGTGCTGATTTCATGAGTCCAAAGAATATTCCTTTAGCTCCTTACTGCTTGGGGAGTTGGCTAAATTGGAGCATGAGCAGGAAATTAAATTACCAAGCTCCTTGTAAAGGAGAATCTCAAAAGTACCACTACTTTCTTTTTCCCTTCTCTCTACCTATTTTTTAAAAATCTAACACCAAACACCTTGCACCTGAGAAAGCTGATACAGCCTAGAATAGATCAACTGGAGAAAAAAGAGGGGGGTTTCTCTTTCCTGTCACAGCTCTTATGGCCATACAGTGTCTGAAGGGGTAAATTAGCTCATGTGGAGCTCTGACCTAATGCAGCTGGGTTGTTTGGTAGTAGTAGGTGTTAGGTCATGCAGATCCTCACTGCCTTTCCACAAACCCAAAAGAAGGTTCCAGTGGCATTTAACAGCCCTGAAATGAATGAGACTTAATTAACTTTAGTGTTTTGCTCCAGCTTTGCTCCAATGCAGTTCATCCCAAGCTTGCTCTTTTGTTTACCTAAAGTAAATAAAGCCTTTTCTTTGGCCTTCAGAAGAAAGGGCTGCTGTGTTGAACGACCACTGAAAAAGAGCTGAGTTGGGAAGGTGTTGTCTGGTCTAGCTCTTCCCAAGCTTCCCTCCCTGTAAAAAAGTCATTTTGTCTCCATCAGTGTTATATGGTGGAGAGTATCTGTCTGTTTGTCGTCAGACATGCAACCAATTCTGTGTCTCTTCTGGTTCTTTCTCCTCCTTTTCCTTGCTTCTGAATGTTAGTAAGTGTATCCCTGTCAGTGAAGAAGGCTTGTTTAAAGGAGTATTCCTCTTGCCACTCTTCTCACTGGATTCTTCCCCATTCTCCTACCCCAAGAAAGAAAAAAAAAAGAAAAGAATAGCACTCTGCAGTCCCTCAGGAGTGTTTAATCACTCCAAGTGTTCTTTAGAACATTGTTGCTTGTTCTGAGTAATACAGCTTTCTGGAATTAGAAATAATTGAGTCATCTAGCCAGTAGATCTGAGGTGTGGTTTTCTTTCCAGGTGCAGTACTGCAGACAGCAGATTAGCTGCTTATGAAGTGCTGGTAATGCTGGCTGATAGCTCACCCTCCAATCTCCAGCTTATTACAAAGGAGCTGCTTTCTATGCACCACCAGTGTGACCCTGCACTCACCAAGGAGTTTGATGTAAGCAAGAAGCCTTTTTTTATTTGTTTTAGCATGATTTGGAGTGCTGTGCATGGCTTACTTTGTTGATTCATTCATGAGATTTCCATGGTCTTCAATTTAAAATGACACAATGCAGCTAAGGGTAAATGCAAATATATTTGATCTTCCTCAGAAGGAGATACTCCAGTGTGTTTTTTATTATCTGAGTAAGGAAGAAATATTTCCTCAATGTCACAAATTTAATTATTACATTTTAGGTTGTTTTCAACAGTGTTGTACAATGTGTTAAATATTTAAATGATTGCATACAGTCATCTTGCAGTTTTTCAGAATTTATATCCCTGGCTCCCCATTAAATTGTTATTAACAGCTCATATATGAGGGGGAGTAATTTCAAACTGAAAGTAAGTAGTTTTAGGTGACATATTAGGAAGAAACACTTCCCTGTGAGGGTGGTGAGGGCCTGGCACAGGTTACCCAGAGAAGCTGTGTCTGCCCCATCCTTGGAAGTGTCCAAGGCCAAACTGGACAGAGCTTGGAACAACCTGGGATAGTGGAAGCTGTCCTTGCCCATGACAGGAACTGGATTAAGGTCCCCTCCAACTCAAACCATTCTGTGATTCCACAATATAAAGGTGGTTATAAAAGCTATAGAATGTTGTTGGAGCCTTGTGCTTTTTATAAGTTATTGAGACAAAAAATGTATTTGTCATTCTAGTACCTTCCACCAGTGGACAGTCGCTCCATTTCTGGATTTGTGGGACTGAAGAATGGTGGTGCTACTTGTTACATGAATGCTGTTTTCCAGCAGCTCTATATGCAGCCTGGTCTCCCAGAGGTAATTAGTTCAGCATCCAGTGAAGTCCTCTTTTTGGAATTACTTTCACTTGAACCACTTCATCCTAGCACCATTTGTAAATAAATTGTAAAATAAAAAGACAACTGTGTATGTATGAATATGCACAATAAATACACAAATTTTTAAGTTGTAGTGCTGTGTGCCATTACATCTTACAGTAATGATTTTTCCAAAAACCATTTTAATAAGGTCATTTATTTCCTTCCAGGCCTTGCTTTCCATTGATGATGATACAGACAATCCTGATGACAATGTGTTCTATCAAGTTCAATCTCTTTTTGGTCATTTGATGGAAAGCAAGCTTCAGTATTATGTACCTGAGAACTTTTGGAAGGTATTGCATCTTTTTGTTTAGAATCTGTAGTTTTTCTGCTTAAAAAGTAATCATTTATTCAGCCTTTTCTACTTGCAGACCTTATAAAGTTCTAATTCAAAAAATCAAAACATGTTGAAATAACCAATTTATATAAAAATTACTTTTCTTAGCGATATATGTATGAAACAATCAACTTTAGCATATAAATATATTTATATTTCATATAGATTTTCAAGATGTGGAATAAGGAACTTTATGTTAGAGAGCAACAGGATGCTTATGAATTCTTCACCAGTCTAATAGATCAAATGGATGAATACCTCAAGGTAAAAACCTCAGCAATTTCCTTTCTGGTTCATATGCATATCCTTGGTACCTTTTTTCTCTTTTTGCTTTGATCATTAGAAAAGAAGGCAGAGAGTCATTTGGGTTATTTTATAATCTGCACAGTATTCAGGAGTTTAAAATTCCAACTGTTTCTTGGTCCTCCACCCTGCAATATATCCAACTGATGTCTAACTTTACATCTCCAACAGAAAATAGGAAGAGACCAAATATTTAAGAATACTTTTCAAGGAATCTTCTCTGATCAGAAGATCTGCAAGGACTGTCCTCACAGGTAATGTCACATTTAATGCATCAGTTACCAAGTTATGTGCTCCCAGAATATTAAAATATGTAGGACAAAGCACTAGAAAGTAGATAAAAACCCCTGTGAGCATCACAGGTTTGATAGCTGCAGGGCAAATGCAGTATTCTTTTTGAAACATATGTCTTGTTCCTGCCAGTTGGGTAGGTCCTAATATGTTTTTCTTCTTGAATTTAGGTATGAACGTGAGGAAGCCTTCATGGCTCTCAACCTTGGTGTGACTTCATGTCAAAGCTTGGAAATATCACTGGATCAGTTTGTTAGAGGAGAGGTTCTGGAAGGGAGCAATGCCTACTACTGTGAAAAGTGTGAAGAAAAGGTATTGATCCTTAATTTTTGTGAAAGAAGATTCATGTGCAGTTTGATGTTTTCTAAGCATTACATGGTAATGTAATTACATTACATGGGAACCATGCTTAGATGCTGCTCACTCTTGCTGCATTGAAGACAAAAGGTTCAATGCCTGTAACTCATGTTGTAAACTAAAAATTCAGAGGGATGGCAGGATGGTAAAGTTTTGTGTAAGATGCTGAGATGTATCCCAGTCATCCTATGGACATCCTGCTTCCCATGGCTGGATTTGCCCTGTGAATCTCTAGAAGGATGCTGCAGATTGCCTGGGGTATCAGATAGAGGTGATATTCTTGTTTCTTTTCAAGAGAACTACAGTGAAGCGTACCTGCATTAAGGTCTTACCAAGCCTGCTGGTGATTCACCTGATGAGGTTTGGCTTTGACTGGGAGAGTGGCCGTTCCATTAAATACGATGAACAAATAAGGGTAAGAAAACTTTTCTTTATGGTGCCTTCCCCAGCTACTTTGTGTAGTGGACTCTCATTCTTCCTATTCATTTTTCCTTCTTTTCCCCACGTTTTGATGCAGGGATTTTGAGTGTGTGGTACACTTATAACATGGTAGTGCTACAGAAAATAAGTGGTTTTCCTTAGAGCTTTCCTTGTTTGCAGCATTCTCAGGGTCCTTTCAGAAAGCAAGGCAAAAAACCTCCTTAGTGAGTTTATCATCTAACATCTGTGGAATAAGCATAAGAAGTTGAAGTTCCATATTTTCCTTTGGTGTTCCCAATGTGGGAAGTATTGATACCATTCTCATAAAATTACACAAAGAGTGTACACACTACAGTGTCTTAATTAACCCAAAATATCTCTTCAAACAGTTTCCCTGGATGCTGAACATGGAACCTTACACTGTGTCGGGGATGGCTCGTCAGGACTCGTCCTCAGAAGTGGGGGAAAACGGCAGGAGCACAGACCAGGGAGGAGGAGGCTCCCCGAGGAAGAAAGTGGCCCCAACAGAAAACTACGAGCTGGTTGGTGTGATTGTCCACAGTGGCCAGGCTCACGCAGGGCACTACTACTCCTTCATCAAGGACAGGAGGTAAAGGGCAAGAAGGTTCGTGGGGGAGGTTTGAGAGCTGTCTAAAGGCTTCTTCTTCTGGGAAGGTGCATGGAGCCATCCAGGGCTCTACTGGAACCACTCTTCCCTTTCTCAACAGCTGTCATGAGGCAATGACACAGGGATATGGGACATCATAGAGTAAAATTCCCATTAATTCTTATGCACTTTGTATTGCAGTTTGAGGGCTTCTGTGATACAGAGTTGTAAGTGATGTGCTTCTCATAGCTTTAATCATTTTTAAAATGCTACTTTGACATGGATTGAACTAAGCTTTCTTCTTACTGTCAAAACAAATACGAGTTCAGGCTCCTCGCTTCTGGGCCATTCAGGGTGGTTTGTTTTTTACTGAGACAATCAAGTAACTTTGTTTCTGTTGTGTTTCTGTTGTGTTTTGATCACAGAGGATGTGGAAAAGGAAAGTGGTACAAATTTAATGACACTGTTGTTGAAGAATTTGATTTGACTGATGAAACCCTGGAATATGAATGTTTTGGTGGAGAGTATAGACCTAAAGTCTACGATCAATGTAAGCAGAAGACTGATTTTACAGTAGCTTCATATTTCATACTGATTTCAGTAACAGTAGAGCTTAGTCCATTATAGGCACTTTGAGTTACTTGGGCTGATAGGCATTGTTTCCCTAAAGCCTTCCCTTTACTGAAGGACAGGACAGCTTGTGTATGGCCTAATATCAATTGAGCCATATTCACTGCTATCCAGCACTTCGTAGACTTAATAGCAGAGACTGAAAAGCAAAATGGCACCTTGTTAATACAGTTTAAAAAAAAACCCAACCAAACATAAAACACCCCTTATTTTAGGCTAGTGAGAATGACTTCATAGAACACTGTGTGGCATCATAGTGTTGAACTTTTCAATCCTTTAAGGATTTTAGTCCAAGTACCTTTCCAATATTCACCTGTTTCATAATTCAGACAGTTTTAACCAATGGCACAGATTGATGTTTTGATCTGATAGGCTTACACCACTGCCACTCACATTACTGGTACCCCCAGTTTTGCTTCCATATGGGAATGGGAAAGGTACTAACCCTTCAAGGGCCTTCATGGGCTGCCTTTTTTCCCCACAGCAAACCCCTACCCCGACGTGCGCCGGCGCTACTGGAATGCCTACATGCTGTTCTACCAGAGAGTGTCCGACCAGAACTCTCCTGTCCTACCAAAGAAAAGCCGAGTCAGTGTCGTGAGGCAGGAAGCTGAGGACCTGTCCTTGTGAGTTCCTCTTGTATCCATAAAGGTTTCTCTCATATTGATACCTAGGATTCTCTCCACAGCTAAAAGTTGTATATTTCCTGTCCAGCAAAGCAATGTATTCACCCTTCTGTTGATTGGGGTGGGTTTTTAAGCTGCTTGTTCACTACTGGTATTGCAACAAGTTCCAGCTGACTGACAGCCTGCTGTCATCAAAATTGCCTTAAGATCACCCTGGCTGCACTGGTATTTTATACCTAAACTGTAGATTTGTTGTAGGATTTCTTTATTCACCTTCAGCTTGTTTATATTTCAGATCTGCTCCCTCTTCACCAGAAATTTCACCCCAATCATCACCTCGACCTCACAGGCCCAACAGTGACCGTCTCTCCATCTTGACTAAGCTGGTTCGAAAAGGAGAAAAAAAGGGACTCTTTGTAGAGAAAATGCCTGTGAGGATTTATCAGGTAGAGCACCCTGAAAGTGGCAACTAAATTCTGCCCCTGTAAAATTTGAGCACGTAGTGAAAGAAACACAGTCACTTTTAAAGGTTACCTTGAAGTAATTCCCTTGTAGTAAAACTAGAAAGGAGTTCTGGATTCTGACATAAAGTTACTAAGCAGCTGTTTAGTGATATGTTATTGTAAGTTTTGCTGTACCTTCTCACAAAATTGGCCCATCAGTTCTTTGCTTTGAAGAAACTGCAGGCAGATGAATCAAACATGAGATCTGGCAGCAGTCAGCATGCAGGGAAGGGAGAAACAACAGCAGAGAAGGTGCTTCATTTGGAGTACACTTGAGGAGTAATGGAGATGATGGCAAATTACAGTGATCCTCAAGTTCTTGAGTTCACGAGAATGTAGAAAGAGGAGAAGCAGTGAAGAGAGCTTGCATCACACACACAGGGAGAATAAACTCTGCAGGCTCTCTCTGGCCCTCCCCATGGGCTGTTTCAGGGCATTAACAGTCACTTTGGGCATTCTTCTATCTGGGATTATATCATTACAATGAACAGAACATGGCTCCAATTTATTGAGAGTCTTTCAACAAAATCTCATTTGAAAAAAGAAGGGCTTGGCATTTAAATACCTTATTGTGGCTACAGCTTGTAATTACACCAGGTCTCCTTGCTGTCTGCACCTAAATTTGTAGGCAAGCCTTTCTGCTTTGAGAGGTGTTCTCTTGGCTTCTTCATTTAAAAAAAGTGAAAAATAGAAGTTACCTGCAATTTCTTCCTTTTCTCCCTTAATGGCCAAATGATTAAGTCCCTCATCTATTGTTTTGTAATATCTTTGAAAGAAAATCACTGGTTTTATACCAAATCTTCTCCTATATGTATTTTTCCCTCTGCTGAAGTTGTGATTCAGAAGGAAACAGAGTAAGTTTGACACTGATTTTTAAACACCACACATTTACATAAAAGATGAAGTTGTTGTTAGAGAAATGTATTTTGACAACATTTTTAACTTTTTTTTGCCTTCTTTTATAGATGGTGAGAGATGAAAACTTGAAATTTATGAAGAACAGAGATGTATACAGTAGTGACTACTTCAGTTTTGTTCTGTCATTAGCTTCCCTGAATGCTGTAAGTACCTGGATTTTAATCTTGGAGTGTTCAAAGTATGTTGGGAAAAATGGCCACAAAAGCTATTTGGGTCAAACCAAGAAAACTGGAAGAGAGAGCTGACATGATTTTGCTTTTCCACACGAGCTATTCCTTATCTCCAGTAATTTTTGGTGCTGATGACAACATCTGTCTCAAAGCAAACTCCAGCCTCTTTTTGCCCCAGTAAAATTTATTTAATAAACCACACCTTTTATAATGATGCAAACTGAGCTCAAGAGGGACAGAAATCCCTCTCAATATGGAAGGTCCAAAAGCTGGTGTTAGTTGCCTCAGAGCTAATAGAGTTTTAATTGGTAATATTTTCTTAATTAAGTTTTTCTAAATGGAGTCATAAACAAACAGAATTTATTAAATGTTTAAAATCCATGGATCTAGTTGGTCTTACAGCAAGTTTGCTCCTGTTTTAGCACATTTATATAGTAGCACAGTCAGCACTGGAGACTTAACACAGAAAAATGCTGTGGTTTGTTTTTTCCAAGTGAAGCAAATAACTTGGATAGAACACATTGATGTGTTTAAGAGACAGCATGTGTGCTGCAGGCATCCTTCTGCTCTGGAGTAAATTTGATATTTCTTTCAGACTAAGGTAAAGCATCCCTATTATCCCTGCATGGCAAAGGTGAGCTTACAGCTGGCAGTCCAATTCCTCTTCCAAACTTATCTCCGAACCAAGAAGAAACTCAGGTAATGCAAACAAGAAACACAGTTTAGTTTTGAGAGGTGTTTTTTCCTCCTGGATTACTGATAGTTGTCCCTGTTTTGTTGAAGGGCTGATACAGAAGAATGGATTGCCACCATAGATGCACTGCTCTCCAAAAGCATTGATGCTTGTCAGTGGTTGGTTGAGTATTTCGTTGGGCCAGAGGGCCGGGAGCTTGTAAAGTAAGTCCTGGTAATTCTGTCTGGGGTGTTTTGTGTCTCATGTGTACATAAAGCTTTCTCTTAACATCATCTGGACTATACTGATGTATTCCCAAAGAGTTGACTGTGCACATTATTTAAACAGACACTTTAGATAATAACTTGGAGTTTAATTTCTAGTATTTTCTCTGTGCAGCTTTCTGAGAATGTTGAAAATCAAGTTAGATAGCACAATGTGCATGGAGGAGAATGCAGGAGATAAATTCAGTGAAGGGACTTGGAATGTGTTTTAAGTTTGTGTGGTCAGCCCTACAAGTGGTAGGAAAGCAGAACATGGTGAAAATGTTTGGGGTAAGGTAAGTTAAATACTTACCTGACAAAGATCACAGATAAACTGGAAACATTTTCTTCTTGCCAAGCTAAGGATTAGCTAATAGGTGCTTTGAAAACAAATTATTGGAGATCTGACATGCTGAAAGAAGTGTGTCAGTGTAAAGAAAATGGTATCTTTAAATTTGCATTGAAAAACAGCATCCTATGAGAGCTATGAATGGAGTAATAGGGATATTATAGGCCTCACTACAAGCAGGAGTGTGTGAATGTTAAAGCTTACTCACAGAGCTACAATACAAAATGTACCTGGACTATTAAAATAATCAATACTAAACCCCACATTGAATCATAGCAGCTGTGTGTACATGTTGATTCCAGTTCTTTTTGCAGCTTCACCTTTTCTCTTCCAGGACTTTCCTCCTGGAATGCAGCGTGAGGGAGGTGCGAGTTGCTGTGGCCACTATCCTTGAAAAAACCCTCGACAGTGCCTTGCTTTATCAGGAGAAGGTCAGTGAGTGTCACCCCTCTCCAAACATCTCCTGGTTGTAGCTCTTCATTTCTAGAATAGGTTAATGCTCATCTCTTCCTGCCCAGGAGGGATTTGAAACACTTTGGGTTTTTAAGCAGTAGACAGCTCTTTACGTTCAATTTTTTTTATGTTTTCACAGTTAAAAACTCTACATCAGTTACTGGAGGTGCTACTTGCTCTGCTGGATAAAGATGTACCTGAAAACTGTAAAAACTGTGCTCAGTACTTTTTGCTATTCAATAACTTTGTACAGAAGGTAAGAAAACATTGTTTTCTCATGGCTATTTAAATTTGAAAAGGCAGTGATAAAGCAGCTAGTGATCCTTATCCATAGAAGAGTTTGCAGCACAGTGAAATTCTGAACTTTTATTAGGAGTAATCAGGTTTGTTTTGTTTTTTAAATAAATGGCTTTGAATAATGGATTAGGATAAAAATCACACAAAAATCTACCAGCAAAGTATACCAATGGAAGATGTAATTTACAGTGTCTGAATTTTGGTTGTCTGTTTTGAAGGGTTATATGGGGTTAAAAAAATAAAAATATATAGATAGATAGATACAGATATAGATCTAAATCAAGCATTCAGGATTTTTATTTCACAGGGAGCAGGATATTAGCAGAATATAGAAATATTTCTACTTCTCTACTCTTTTTGCCTTTTTTTATTGTGAGACATTGATTGTGCATCTGCTGATTCTGCTCTGGTTTGTGTAATGTGCTGTAAAGACATCTCTTCAGCAGTTTATCTTATTGATCTTTGTTGGGATATTATGGGGGTTTTAGAGTGGAAAGTGCAGGTTTCAGCTTGTGCTTTTTACATCTGTTCTCTTGAGCAGTAATTCTTCACCTGGACAGGAAGGTAATTTGTTGGTTTTGTCTTCACAGCAGGGAATAAGGGCCAGCAGCCTTCTCCTCAGACACTCTGCCCTGAGGCACATGGTCAACTTTCTCCTTGGCCCCAACAGGCAGAGCAATCAGGTACAGTTGTGTTGTGCTGTACTTTGGCCATCCCCACATCTTTGATGATGTTTAAATTATTAATAAATACTTTTCTTGTGGTAGAATAGACAAATCCTTCAATTATTCTATTTACCTCATGCAAGTGTGAGCCCACCTATGTGTAATTAGCATGTGGCAGAAGTGAGCAGGATCTTTTTGATAATAATAAAATTTTTACTCACTCCAAAGTATTAGACCATGGTGGTGGACTGTAAGAATGTTATTTTGGCTTAACCAAGTGGATTAAATAAATGAAAGTTAATGAAATCTGTCTTTGTCTCAAGCAGAACCGCAGGTGGAGTTCAGCACAGGCACGTGAGTTTGGATATCTTCACAACACTGTAGCACTACTTGTCTTGCACTCTGATGTCTCCTCACAAAGAAATGTTGGTAAGAATTGTGTTTTTGTCCTTTGGTGACCTGGCATTTCAGCTACATTGGCTGGGAGGAACTTAATTTTAGTGAGGAAAATACAGTCATTTTGAATTTAAGGCAGAAATTATTAATACAAGTTTGATTACTTCTGATTTTGCTGTAAATGTATTGAGAGGCTGTGGCAAACAGTATTTTGGGGGGATGGAAATCTTGATACTAACAGTTTTGTACTTTCTTCCCTTCCCTATATGCCTAAAAGGCCTTTCCTCATGTGAGTGAATTGAGCTGTGTTGTTGGCTGAACAGACTCACAGGCTGTATTTTGTTTAGACTTCTCCTGTCTTTTGCTAATCTGAAGGGGGGTATTTAGACTAAGCTACTGAATAACAAACAATTAAACACTCTCCTAGTTACTTCTTACAGGAGGCAGAAATATCCAAATAAAGATAATAAAGGAATAAGTTAAAATCTTCAGCTTCCTGAAGAAAGAATTTGACATTGTCATTTAAAAGAATAGCTTAATTTCTCTCTGAGGTTGAAAGCAGTCAAAAATCAGAAGATAACAGGAGAATTATAAATATTTTGGATATGATAAATGTGCAAGAGTGATTGGTAGCAAAACTAAAGCTCAAAGTTGATAGTCTGTGGACATTTTGCTTTGACCTTCCTGCAGTTCTTTTGTCTGCTGTGACTAAAACAAGTGACACTTCAGTGTGCAAGAGATTTGTTACTTGGAGTGGTAGCACATGAGCTATAAACTAGTTGAGATGAGTGTCATGAGGGATTTCATGGTGCCAAATGAGCAGCAGTGTCTTCAAGGTGTGTTAGAACAAACTAATCTATGAGTGGATTGTTTTTGTATTTGCTGTTATAGCTCCTGGTCTCTTTAAGCAGCGTCCACCTCTCAGCATCACCACTTCAGGGCCACTTCTGGCGCTCCATGAAGAAGTGGAAGCCTTGCTATTCCTGTCTGAGGGGAAACCCTACTTAATGGAGGTATCTGTTCTAAATTCTGCCCTGCTTGAACCTGATGTATTCCTTTGACATATCCTTTCATGAAAAACACTGATTATCCAAGAGCAGTGGCTATTTTGAGCCTAAACAAGAAGGCACCTTTAGTTTCTTGACCTCTTCATATTCTAGTATATCCCTAAACTTTGGGTTTTTGCAGGGGCTTATGCAGCTTTTTACCATGTCAAATGCAGGTGCTAACTTGAGTTGATCTGACTTAATGGATGATGCTTGACCAGGCTCTTGGAGGTGTCCATCAGGAGCTGAAGGAATGCTGTGAGGGCAGGGGTTCAGCCTCCTGGGCCATGCAAGTTCTGGGGAAAAAGGGCTTCATCCTTCCTGGGAAGGACAAACATTGTGTTACAGACCTATTTTGGGGAAGGCAGCCGTGTGCTGACGGGTGTGCTCTGCCCGCAGGTGATGCACGCGCTGCGGGAGCTGACGGGGTCGCTGTCGGTGCTCATCGAGATGGTGGTGTACTGCTGCTTCTGCAATGAGCACTTCTCCTTCACTGTGCTGCACTTCATCAAGGTACACACAAAACCAGGACATGCCTGTCCCATAAAGTGTTTCTCACAGGCTTTGGTCATCCTGTGTCTTGTGTGTTGTAACAGCACCGCAGAGCAATCAGTACAGTTTTGTTGGATTTGGAGAGGGTGTGGGGTTTAGGTTTTCTTAGGTCTTTACAGTTTAAATTAATTAATTTTCAAAAATCTGTAAAGCTGCCTAGAAATTCTTTGCTTCATCAGCATATTTTGCTAAGTAACTTTGTTTCTTACACGCAGACTCAGCTGGAAACTGCTCCTCCTCATGAACTGAAAAACATATTCCAGTTACTCCATGAGATCCTGGTAGGTGAAGGGTAAAGACTTGTACAGTATAGATTTTGTATTGATGTGTAACAAAAAAGGTTGGAACTGCATTGGTAATTTCAACATCCACACATATTTTAATCCTTCATCTTGAAGTTTTATTAATTCCTGAATTTCTCTCTTGATAATCCAGTGACATGTGAAACTTCACAGTCTTTCTTCTTCTGCATGTGGGGGTGGGTAAAACCATTCCATAGAATAGATGCATCATCACACACAACTTACCTAAGCTGATATTTTTCTTTCCTAACAGGTTATTGAAGACCCATTACAAGTGGAGCGCATCAAGTTTGCCTTTGAAACTGAAAATGGATTAATAGGCAAGTAAGCCAGTGGGTGAGCACTCCTGTCTCCTGCTGACCCTGATGGTGCTAGTGGTTCACTCCATCTCCTGGTTCCTAATCCTCCTAAGCTGTTCTACTTCTTGGGGAAAAAAACTTGACACATTTCATTTGGCCACTGTCACTCCAAAAATGCTCTAATAAAATCCAAATTAAGCATTGAAATGTTATAGTGACAGCAAACTAGACAGGAATTGAACTGGGAAAAAGAGCTAACTTATTTAAATAAGGGGCAGATCAGGGTGTATGTGTAATGGGGGAGGGGGAAGAAAAGTACCTTTGATTACCATAATAGAGAAACTGCTTGAATCCTGTAACCTTAAAATTATTTTTTTATTTCTTACATTTCTCAAGAAACTGCCAGACTTTTTGTTTTGTCAGCATCCTAATTAGCATAAAAGAAAATGGTTCAGCACAGCAGGATGCTTGCCCTGCTAGCTGCAGTAGAGCCTTGCAGTGGGACAGGTGGCTCCCACCTGTTGCTGCTCATAGAGAGTGTTGTGTTTCCATTACATACAAAACTTCACTGAAGTGAGGTTACTGAAGCATTCAAAAGCAACAGAAAAATCCCAGAAGTAAAGAGAGCTTATTTCATGTGCATCAGGAGGAGCAGCTTTGGTGTGTAAATGAAATGTGGGGTAACACAGAGAGCCCCTCTGATGGGTTAGAGCAGCTCTTTCATGGCTGTTTGGGTGAGGAGCTGCTTCAGACTGTGGCTTTCACCTTCAGTTAGTTTGGATCCTGATTTAGTGAGAAGGAATATTTAGCTTTGTTCTTTGTTTCTCTCATCAGTGTTCCCCTGTTTAGTAGTCTCCATGTATGGCTGATGGCAGAGAAGGAAATATGCAGCAGTGTAAGAGAATAGCTAAGTGATTATTTTAATTTCTGGATAAATTGGTCCCAGTTGGACCAATTCTGTGCTGTAACTTGGGCAATACATGACCTTTTTTCCTCTGCAGAGGAGAAGTGCAAGTGTTCAATTGGATTTTTATGCTGAAGGTTTTGAGAACTGCCCTGAGGTTTGGGAGTGAAAGTTGTAGTTTTACCTTGAAGTTTCCTCACAACAGCATTGAACAGCATCCCTCACATTGACTAGTTTTAATCCAGGAAAGGGAAATCAGCAAATAATAGGTTTTGGTGGTCCTTAATAGGATGTTTGTGCATAATTTGTAGTACAGCAGTGCTGTAATTTTAATCATCTGCTCTGCTTCAACAGTATTAAAACTGGCAATTTGCAGTTCCCAAACAATTTTTCCCAGCTTTGGAGGTTTCACTACAGCGTTCTTTGCTGACTGATATGGACAGAGCAACTTTTGAGTAGCAAATCTGATTGGGGCAGCTCCATGGAAATCTTTGTGCTTCTCCTCAGTCAAAGAATTTTGCTAAAGAGGTGGGAATTCATTGTATAGAAACATCTTGGTAGGAATGGCCTGGGGTTTTGCCCGAGTCTCCCATGGAAGAGTTTCATGGCTGTTGAATTCTGCTATGCTTGTTTATGTGAAGAAGCTTTAAACATTCCTCTGGCTTTGCAAACTTTGATCCAGGTGGAAGCTGGTGATCTGGTTCATTTATGGGGGTTTCAGACAGTTTTTTTTTTCTCCTTCACACAAATGTAACCATAGTGATTATCTAACATAGAATGGATTATAGGGGAAGAATAACTGCATTAGGGCTGTTTAAAATTCAGGTACTGCATTTGAAAGATCAAAGTGAAAATGCAGCAGTTCTATTTTTAATCCAGTAGAGTTGTGGAAGTACTCAAGGCTGCCAGCACTTAGATCATTTGTGTTTAACACAAATACTTATGCTAACATCTGTAGAAACAAAATCTATTCCCTAACTTAAAATTTTAGCTTCATCTTTGTTTCCAGACTGGCTGGTACATGGAAATCTGGGTTGTGGTTTCTAATCCATGTGTTTCTCCCCACAGCCTTGATGCACCACAGCAACCACGTGGACAGCAGCCGTTGCTACCAGTGTGTCAAGTTCCTGGTAACTCTGGCTCAGAAGTGAGTAATGAAGGTTTCAGAGTTTAACCTCATCCCTGCCTTAGATCCATCTGTGACTATTGTAAAACCTACTACTCCTCTTTTTGATCAGTTTGATCCTTTGTTGCTGGTGCAAGGTTTTGGTAGCACACATGCCAGTGTGAAGTGAAATTTTTACTGGTTGGTACCTGAAGGGATTGCTCAGGTAACAAGTGGTAATTGCTATTTATAAAGTAAAAGGCCAATCTGCAGAGCAGGAGTCTGACATTAACACCAGATAAACACGGGGACACTGTTCAAGATTTTTGAAATATTATGATTCCTAAATTCTCTTTGTTTAGAGCTTGGCATATGTCCTGATAAAGCATAATTCTGAAATATGTGAACCTGTGGAGTAGATTGCTTTGAGTAAATTTTACTGGGCATTATTGCTCTTGCTAATTCAATTAACAGCAGGGCTGTAGAGTTAAAGTCAGTTTGCAGTGATAACAATGCACACAGAGGGCAGCAGTGCAAAGAGAGAGGAGTCTTTGTATTTCTTTTTTTCTGTGTTGGCCAGAATGCCTTGTTCCTGACTAATGAATATAATTTCAATTCCCAAGGTGCCCTACTGCAAAAGATTACTTCAAGGAGAATTCACACCACTGGAGTTGGGCTGTGCAGTGGCTACAGAAAAAGGTAATTTGGCTGTAAAAGGGAAATTGTCACTTGTTTCCAACACTCATCATGGATAGATAATCTCCATCCTCTGCATGGCTCACTGAGATGGCTCTAAAGACAAAATACAAGCTACTTCATTTTTCACAAGGACTACTTCGATGCAACTAAATCTGATGCAATGCCAGAACTTCAGTAGCCCCCCACGTGTTCCAGGCATAAATGCATTTACAGTGAATAAAACCAAGTGTGAATGGTTGCAGTGATTATTCTTTGCTATGTGGGAAGCTTTCAGTGCCACTGTATTAGTGTTGGAAGGCTTCAGGTTTTTGGTTTTTTTTAAGAAAGCAGTTTTCCATTGCCTGTGTGTTGATGCAGGAGAATGTTTAAATGATTGGATTCCTTACAGAATCATCACAGCTTTGCACAAAGCACAGCTGTTAAGTGATACAGCTTTTCCTCCCACACGTGTAGTGTTTGTTCTTCCCTCTAAACTCAGCACAGTTTGGCCAACATATCTTTCATAAATATCCAAGGACACTTTGCAAACTTGGAGCTCAGCAGAAGTTGGTTTCAGCTGAGGGACAATAAACTTTGTGGCTGCATTTCAAGTGTCTGTGCCCCAGATCTCCAGCTCACTGCCAGAGAATTCAGGAAGCTTGTTCCAGACTTAGTTCACCCACCATCACAAGTGGTTGAGGCTTTACACAAGTGAAAATCAAATGGCAAATTTATGGCTTTCTTGGCTTTTTATGCAGATGTCTGAACATTACTGGGCTCCCCAGAGTAACGTGTCCAATGAAACATCCACTGCAAAAACCTTCCAGCGCACTATTTCAGCACAGGTATGTGTCAGTCCTGGCAGAGGATGTTAACCTTGCTTACTTCTTTTCTTGAAAGCATCTGGGTTTGGCAGCTTTAGTTACCATCCCTGGAAGTGTTAAAAAAAAAATGTGAGGCCATGGTTTAGTGATGAACATGGTGGTGGTGCTGGTTTGGCAGTTGGACTTGATGATCTTAAAAGGTCTTTTCCAACCTTAATGATCCTGTGATATTTCAGTGCACTTCAGGCTGTTTTTCCTTTAGAAGCTCAGACCCTGTGGTTGTTCCTGAAAAAAATGAGCCCTTGAGTGATGATATTAGTGAATACTCACAATTACCCGTGGTGACTCACTGCAGCAGCTATTATTGTTTAAAAACAATAACAATAAAACAACAAACATTTTAAAAATAATAATTGTGAAATGAAGGGATCACTATGACCCCTGACACTCTCTTGGACTGTTTCCAACTCAGGACACTCTGGCCTATGCCACAGCCCTGCTGAATGAGAAGGATCAGTCTGGAAGCAGCAATGGGTCAGAAAGCAGCCCTGCCAATGAGAACGGAGAGAGGCACCTGCAGCAGGTAAAATAAGGGCAGATTTACCCTCTGCTGTGGGCTCTGTGGGGCAGCTGGTCCCTGGGGCTTGGGTCAGAACCATCCACACAATAACTGTGCACCTTACAAAAGTGACCGTGTCCTTCTCTCCCCATCCCTTGTGTGTTTGAAAGGGCTCAGAGTCTCCTATGATGATTGGGGAGCCTAAAAGTGACCTTGATGATGTTGACCCTTAGAGGAGATCCCTGTCAACACAGGAACCAACTCAAACACTCAATGCCTGGTACCTGCTGGAACTGGAGTCGTGTTGCTTATGCCATGGGAAGTCTGGGGGAGCAGTGGCTTTACAGGACCAGAGGAGATGCTGGAAGAGGTTGTTTCCCTGAAAGATAAAAGCATTTTTTTAGCCACAAAGGCTTCAGATCAACAAATGGTCTAGAAAACTGCATCTTCACCTGCAGTAGCTTGTGACAGTCCAAAACACCGAAACCAAGTTTGTCAAGAAGATTTTATCAAATACACAAACGCTAGTGGTTGAATTTTTATGTGAACATTAAATGAGTGAATGTAAAACTGTTGCTTTTCTGTGATGCTGCAAAAAAACAAAAATTCTTTTGGTTTTTATACAGGAAAAAAAAAAAAAAGAAACAGACTGCCCTTATGTATGGAGGGCAAATTTTTAATCTTTCTGATAATATTGAATAGGAATATTCAAATTTCTGTAAAGATGTGTGATGAGTTACATTTCATTGTAAAATATTAGTTAAAGAATGGGTTTACATAAGGACTTCTGTATTTAATATGTCTCCCTGCTAATTTGTAAAGCTCCTGATGAGAAAGATCAGCAGGATTGCTCTGTAAGAAGAGTGATTCCTTACAGAATGATTTGGTTAAGGAGCTCTGGAATGAGTCATCTTTCCCAGTACCCTTCCAAAAACCCTTCAGACAACTGGGAAGGGCAGTACAAGAAAAGCTTTGTTCTCTGGGTATGCAAGCATTTATTATTCAAGGATGTTAGTGAATTAAAAAAAAAAAAAAAAAAAAAAAAGTTAATGAGTAGTTTAAAAGAAAAAAAGCACTTTAAGAAGGAATTCTGTTGCAGTTTTACTCATTGAATTTTTTTAACCTTTGGAGACATATTGAATAAAATGTAGTCTCAGTCATGGATCTGCAATCACTTGCTTATGCTTTGAAATTACTGAGAAAGTTGGTATTGGTTGTATATGATGAATAATTCCTTGAGTGAGCTGGGAACACTGTTGTGCAGATTTTATAGCAATTTTAACACGGGGAAAGAAAGAATTGGCTTTGTTTGTATTTTCACTTGACCAGGCAACGTTTAAAATATCACAGCTCTTTTAATTTGCTCACAAATAACTGGAAACCAGTTGGGATGATTTGAGCACAGTTTTATTTTCTATGTCAAGTGCAGTTCAGTGATTTCTGGCTCTGGATTCAAGCTTCTTTTGTGCCAACTAACTTCATCTTTTGTACATTTTGTGTTTGTCACATTTTCTGCACTGCTTTTTGCCTTTATTTATGGATTCTGCCTTACTTTAAAAAAATTATATAAACAAACATGCACAGAAATGGGGGACATCTTAAGGAGTGCCTGGGTACCTCCAGAATAGACAAATTTGCCAAGTTAAAGGCACAACCAGCCAAAAAGTGCCTTTTTTTGTTTCTTTTCACACTCTGCTGCCAAAACACGGAGCAGCAGACAGCTTTTCACTGTTGTGCACTAATATTGGAAGTAACCAGTCATTTCACTGTTGGAAGTAACCACGGGATGTGATGTCAGCTGAACAGCTTCGTAACTTATTGTGGGCTAGGAGAGCCGGCGTCACGGAGTGCAGGGGCAGGGGGGCACCCTAGTGAGCCTCTCCCTTTCCTTTTCCAGACAACATCTTCACAGACACACGGCAGAGTTAGCATTTTATAAATGTTTCTGATGATGTGCCGGGACATTTGAAATGTGACGCCTTTTAAATTAATTTCCAAGCAATCATTTCTTGCGGACACCCCCTTTTCCTTCCTTCCCCCACCCCCCAAAATGCTTTGGGAATGGCTCATGAATCTTCCCAAGGAGTCAGTACACAGCGGTGATGTGGTGGGAGAAGCTGGTCATGTTCCTATGGGTTGGCAGCACTTGTCACTTCAGGTTCCTGTTATTTCCTATGGAAACAACATCCTCGATAGCTGCAGGCCCAGGGAAGCAGTGGTGGGAATTGCATCAGGATGGCTCATCACCACTGTGTATACTTGAAACCAATACAAACTTTTTCACCGTTCTGCTCACGCTTGTACAAAGTCAGTGGTTATAATTTGCAATAAGATGATACTTGGTCACTTATTTTTGTTTCCAGCTGCTGTCATTTGAACCTGCTGAAGATTATTTTTTGGAAAATAGAGTTCAACAAAAAAAAAAACCAACAAAAAAAACAACTAGTTTTTGTGTAAATTGTGATGCATTTATATGTTGTAATTTTTACTGCCAATCTTTTTGGATGAAAATGTTTTTATACAGCTTACAAAATGTTCAGTGAGGAGCAGCCACAGCCTGCCTGTGAGCACTCGGGGAGATATTGTCCGATTAATGAGTAGACATTTGGCACTGGAAAAATAGGCAGTCTTGATGAACAGTCTTGGGATTCCTGGTCAATGGAATAAAGTTATTCCTTTCACAGAAAACTAGTGTAATCTTTAGATTGTGCACACACTGCTACGCTCTTGTCTTGTTGATCCTCTTATCCTGAGCCTCCTTGGGCCAGCCCTGCAGATGCTGAGCTCCCCAGGGGTGCCCTGATTGCTATTCTGGCTCCTGCCCAGAGTCAGTGGAAGCAGCTGAGTGGCCCTGGAGCTGCTGTTTGTCCTCATGCCACGGCATGTGCTGGGGCACTGTCACACCTGTAGCTCTGTGCAGCCTCTCCTGGCCTCAGCAGAGTGATTTACCCTGGCCACGCTCACAGTGGCGGATTAGAGCGGATTTTGTGTGTCAGATCTCAGATTTGTGGGCGAGCTGGGCGTGAATTCATCCTGCCTCCCACGGGGGCAAGGGGCAGAGAGGTGCACACAGAGCTGCTGTTCCATTACTCACTTATTTGGGAACCAGGAGCTACAGCCAGAGCTGCCATCCCCACTCTGCCTTTGTCACCTGCTCTAAGGACAAGGACTTTCACTTTTCCAGCCTGATCCAGCCTCTGCTCTCCACTGGTGGTCCTGGGAGCACGGACTGGGTGTTGCAAATTGCTGCCAGCACTGGGATGAGCATCCTTGGGATCAGCCCTGCTCTCCTGAATGTGAGAGGCTCTTCCGCCTACCCACGTACAAGGCACAAAGTAAGGGCTAATCTTTTAATATTGTTTCCTTCCACCAGGATTATGAAGGCTTGAATTGAGCTGGGGAAGCTCTGTCTGGCTTATCAGGCGTGGAACATGCTCACACCTTGTGCTGGATCCTCCCCTCTCCCAGGGAAGGCAGCAAAGCTGAAATCTGATGTGTGTTTTCAGAGGTGACAGCCCAAGGAGTCTGCTGAAAAATCACCCTCGGTGTCAGAGCTGTCCAGGAGCTCTCAGGCTGACATCCTTTTTTCTGCCTCTTTGTGCAAAATTCAGGTTCCAGCTGATCAAATTATGGGCTGTAATTATGCCCATGTTATATAATTACATGTTTAGATTAGGGTTGGGCTTTTGCCAGCTTTATTTAACAAGTTGGAATTAGTTTCAACCTTTCAAAGTGATGTTTTGTGCTGGGTTTGTCTTCTCTTGCCAATTAAAGCCAGAGTAACAGAACTGCAGGGGGCTTTTGTATTAGGAAAAACACTCAACCCAGCCAAGTCTGACAGGTTAACCTGGAACTTGTGGTATCAAGCTGCATCTTTTTTTATCTATCCTCAGATAACACCACAAAAATTATATATCATAGTAGCAGGAGGCTGCTAAAGGCTGAGAGAGAAGTGAGACCCAGCTTTGGTGGCTTCTGGTGCATCTCAGTGCTTCTCAGCCTTTCCCTGCTGTTGGCATCTCTCTGAGCCAAGCTTTGTCTCCTTCCTGGGGCTCCAGCCCTTCCCAAGTGAAGGAACAATGCAAGTTCAAGGGCACATTCCCAAAGCTGGGTGATGTTTGTTTCCATAACTGGAAGCTCTTGCCCTGCACCTCTGTTGTTAAAACAAACTTTTGGTCTTGTGTTTGTGTGGATAACACAGTCCACAGAGCACACCCCAGCTGTGGGCAAGGGCTCTGTGCTGGCTGTGCCAGCTTCTAACAATGCCAGCTGTCATCCAGGAATACCTCAGATCCCACTGGGGGCCTGGGGCTGCTCTTGGGGTGAGCAGAATCCCTGCTGGATCCCCCTTCCCTCTTCCAGACCAGTTCCCCAGGGGGATGTCTATGAAGCCAGAGCATGGACCACAAGAGCACAGGTCTGCAAGTTTTATTTTAAAAAGACATTTATAAAATGTTCATTTATAAAACTCCAAATAAATATTTAAGGTACAAATGTAAAATCTAAGGTGCTGTGAAAGCTTTTCCTTCATCCTATTTTTTTTTTTTTAAGGAATTGCAGCCTCCTACAGTTCTATGTGTCTTGGGAAGACCTGAAACTGTTGACACATAACACCAGCAGATCATTAACTTTGACTTAACAAAAAAAGCACTAATGAAGCAGTAGCTGACTATAGCAATGCAGATAAAAAATCTAATTAACCAAGCAGGCTGTTTAAACTCCAGCCCTTGCACTTGACTCAGAAGTAAAGAAGTCTCCTAGGAATACCATTAGGCAATTATAAAACTGCCCAAAAATGGCTAAACTAAGATTTTCTAGGTGCTAAGCAGCATTAGCTGACAGCTAATGAGCAGCTAACCAGGAAAGGAAGGAGTGAGCCTCACAATCCTTTTTTCTTTAAAAAGGTGGTGGATTTTGTGTTGGGTGACAACACCATGGCTTGTTCTGTCAGGGTGTTTATAGGAAAACTCGGTGCAGGGCAGGGAGAGGGTTCTGAGATGGCTCTGGTGCTGGGACAGGGCTCCAGCTGCATGGGGGATGCTTGGAGAGCTCTTGCAGGGCCGCTCTGGATGCTGGTCCTGGATCCTGACCCCACTGTGTGTGAGACAGAGGGACGTTCATCCCCCACCAGCACGGCAGCCCAAGTGTGGAGGTCCTCAGCTGCATGTCAGAGCATGGATTGTTCTGGAAGCCCTGGAAAGGGACAGGGTCACAGCATTCCAGCCAAGCCTCCATCCCCACTGTGCCACAGGAACCTCCAGCTCAGCCTGTCCCTACTGCCGGCTCCGGCAGCAAATGGCAACGGCCAAGGCTGAGCTGCTGCCAGGGACAGCGGGTGCCAGGCAGGAATTGTCCACGGCATAGGCTCCCATGGAGCTGTGGGGAATGGCGTTACAGCCCGTCAGCGTCCAGCCATCGTCACAGGACACCGTCACCTAACGGGGAGGAGAGCTCATCATCCATGGGTCAGCACAGGGCCGGGGGCCTGCCCATCCCTGATGTCCCCACATCACTTCAGGGTGATGTGACTGCTGTCATCCAGCTGGGTGGGGTGTCCCACTGCAGGTGGGGACAGCAGTGAGGGCAGGCAGAGACAAAGACAACAGCATGGCACAGGGAGCAGGGCCCATCCCTACCTTGTCCTCGTTTTCCGGGGCCATGCGCTCCTTCAGCCGGCACTCGAGGCTGGCAGTGGGGCAGCACAAGGCGTGTGCCACCGCCTCTGTCCTGCTGGCACAGCGGCTGGGCCCCCTCCCCAGCCCCACCACGGGCCTGCCAGCAGCCCCCTGCCCCACGGATGGCGAGTGGAAACTGCAGCCTGCCCGGGGGAGAGGGGATATTGGCACCGGGCAGCCACGGCAGCATCCCAGTGCACACAGGGGTGCCAAGGATGTGCCGAGAGAGCCCTGAACCTTCCCCCCTCCATGCACACAGCACACGAACCCCGTCCCTGCCACCCCAGCAAACACACCCACCATTTTACCCCCAAATCCCAGAGTTTTTCTGGAAGAAACACCCATGTCCACCGGGCTCGAAGGTGTGTAACCCGGTGTGTTGGGTGTTACCTGTCAGCACGTGGTGTCCTGGGGAGCACTCGGCCTCCCGAGAGCTGGCGTTGATCTGGCATTCAGCCCTGGGCCACGTACAGCACCTGGCGATGGCATAAACCCCCCGGCCTCGGGAAGCGCCGTGGGCCACGCACTGCTTCTGCCCGTCCTTGTCCTGCGGATGGGGCAGCACGGGATGGGGACACCCCCCCGAGGCCAGCGGGCCCTCCCGGGGCAGCACCTCCACGTTCTGCTCACCTCCATGTGCTCCCCGAGCCGGCTGCCGCTGCGGGAGAAGCTGGAGCAGCTGAGCATCTCCTCGGCGCTGGAGCAGCGAGCCACGGCCGGGGCGTGCCGGGCGGGCCCCGAGCGGGCCGACCACACCGAGCGGCAGAGCAGCTGCTCCTCTGCAACGGGGCCGGGGCCACAGCGGCGGGGACACCGGCGGGGACAGCCAGTGACACCCAGTGACACCCGCGGGGACACCCAGTGACACCCATATTGTCACCCGCAGTGACACCCGCGGGGACACCCAGTGACACCCACAGTGACACCCACACTGTCACCAACATTGTCCCCGCAGTGACACCCAGCGCTCACGGCACCGATCAGGCCCCATCCCGGCCCATCCACGCAGGCTCAGCCGTGCCCGGCACAGCTCAGGGGACATTCCCTGCGGCCACACCGAGCGTCCAGCCCTGCCCTGCAGCGAGCTCCTCACCTGTCCCCAGCCGGGTGGGCAGGGCAGCCACGCTGTTGGGTGTCTGGAGGCGCTGCTCCTCCGGGACCCGCTCCGTGCCCATCGCGCCCTTGGCGGAGAAGCGCAGGAGGCGCTGCCGGAGCTCGGCCAGGCTCAGCCGGGGCTCGGCGCTCAGCAGCACGGCAGCGATGCCTGCAGAGCCCAGGGGGCCGCAGTGAGAACCAGAGGGGACACGGTCACCTACACAGCGCTCCCGTGGGCAGCTCAACTCCAGGGACACGGGAGGAGCCATCTGTGCTGCCCATCGCCCACACGCGGGGTGCGGGAGCGCAGTGCCTCAACGACACAAACCAAACCCGCGCGTCCTGGAACGCAAAAACGCCCCCGGCTCAGGCATGCCTGAAGCCCTGTGCCAGCAGCAGCAAGAGAAGGGCCAGCCCTCCCTGCCCCTCAAAGCGCAGCTCGCCTGCCACGTGTGCGGCCGCCTGCGAGGTTCCGCTCCGCGCTGTGAAACACGTGCTGCAGTCGCTGGAGGCGCCGATGATGTCGTCCCCCGGGGCGAACAGGTCCACGCAGCGGCCAAAGTTGGTGCCCAGGGTGCCGATGGAGGCGGGCTGGTCCTCGCTGTCGGTGGCACCGACCGTGATGACCTGACGGTGACAGGGGAGCGCTGGAGGGATGGCACGCTCAGCCCCAGCCCACGCCGCCGACCCAGAGCTGGAGGGGATGAGGTGACACCTCAGGGGTCCCCCACAGCCCGTACCTCCGGCTCGGATGCAGGCGAGTAGAGGCAGGCATCGTCCTTGTAGTTGCCGGCGGCCGCCACCATCAGCGCTCCGGCCCGAGCGAGCCGCCGGCAGCCCGCGTTCAGTGCGGGGCTGTGGCTGCCGGCCAGCGGTAGCAGCACCAGCGGCGCGTACGGCTCAGCCTCCAGAGCCCTCCTGACGAACTCCAGGGCTGGGAGGGACAAGTCACTATGGCAGGGAGCTCCGCGAGGGATCCTGCTTCTCTCCGGGGCAGGGGGTCACTCACCCATGAGGGTCCCGCTGACGGTGCCCTTCCCCTGGCAGTTCAGCACCCGGAGGCTGCGGATGTTGGCTGCCGTGGCCACGCCGGCGTCGCGCCCGCTCAGCACCCCGGCCACGTGTGTCCCATGGCTGTCACACTTGCTGGCCTGGCACAGGCACCGCACTTTCATGCCTCAGCCCATGGCATCAAAGCAAGTTTGCAATCCCACAACATCGTCCCCACCCCTTCCCACCCTGATTCCCTCTTACCTGACACACACCCGTGCTACCCTAGAACAGTTTCCTAGAAAGAAACCCTGCCCCACTCAGCCCTATCTCCAAATAGACCACCTTGAGGGTCCCAATATCCCTCAGCACCACAGCTCCTGTTTCCCATCCTGCCCAGCATCTTGCTCCAGCCAAGTGTCTCCCTTGTCCTGGAAAGCCTCACAAGCCTGGCCAGGATTTGGTGGATGCAGGGGGGTGCTCTGGCCAGGACGCAGCATGTGGCACCTCAGGACTCGCCTGCCTGTGGATGTGGGTGCCATCCTCATCGGGGATGCTCTCAAAGCCAGTCACAGTCACTCTGCCCTCGATCTCCCTGTGGGTACTCTGCACGCTGGTGTCCAGCAGGTAAATCTCGACCAGGTCGCCTTTATCTGCCAGGGGTGCAGCAGGGGAGAAAGGCAACCACCATCACGGTCAGCTCGGACCACCTGGGTTGCTCCCAAACCGCAGCTCCAGACCCGCAGCACCATGGGGCAGAAGAATATTCCCATCCCTCACGTTAAGGAGAAGGGACCTGACTCTTCCTCAGAGTCGCCCCCCTTGCACACTCCAGCGCTTACTGGGAGGGCTGTAGGCTCCTGAGCTGGGCTGCGGCGGCACTATCCTGCCCAGGTTCCAGGGAATGCTCTGGCCGAAGACGTAGGCATCCTCCTCAATGTACTTCACTTGCGGCAGCTTCAGCGCCTGCGGGGAGGACACAAAGCTCCCGTTTCCCCCCAAGGCCGGGGCTGCCGCTCCCAGAAGTGCCCACCGCAGCTGCCGTCCCCTGCCACGACCCTGTCCTCCTCTCCACGTACCGTGTCCAGGACGTCGCTGCTCATCCTCACCAGGAAGGCTGGCAGGAGGTGGAAAACGTGCAGCAGCTCGGCCCGGTGTCCCCGCCGAGCCGCCCGGGCCTGCAGCCGCCGGGCCGTGCCCCGCAGCTCTGCCTCGCTCCCCGCCCGCAGCATCACCACGTAGCGCCCGGGCAGCCGCCACGACGCCTGCGGGGACACGAGCACCGGGCTGGCTCCGGGGGACACACACACACCGGAGCGCGCCTGTCCCCCCGCCCCACGCTCCTCACCTTGGCTGCGCGATGGAAAGCAGCGGGTCCCGGAGGAGCGACCCCGACGGCGGCTTCCCCCTCCTCGGCCGCCCCCAGGGCCAGAACCAACTCCGCCAGCGCCAGCACCAGCGCCAGGGCCCGCGGGGACATCCCGCACCCGCCCCCCGACGGGCAGCGCCGGGAGACGCCGCGACCCTCGGGGCAGGGGACGGCACCGGCGGGGACCCCCTGTGCGACCGCGGAGGGGCCGGAGAGCACCCGCGGGGCCGAGGGGCAGCAGCGCAGTCGAAGGGCAGGAGCGGGGCCGGGCAGCTGGAGCGGAGCCGGGAGGCCCGAGCGCACCCGCGGAGCGCAGGAGCTGGAGCGCACCCCCGGCTCTGAGGTCCCGGAGCGCACCCGAGCAGATCCCGGAGCGCACCCGCGCAGATCCCGGAGCGCACCAGAGCAGATCCCGGAGAGCACCCGCGGAGATCCCGGAGAGCACCCGCGCAGATCCCGGAGTGCACCCGCGCAGATCCCGGCGCGCACCCGCGCAGATCCTGGAGCGCACCCGCGGAGATCCCGGCGCGCACCCGCGCAGATCCCGGCGCGCACCCGCGGTTCTGCCCGTGCGGCCGGGGCTCAGCGCGGCGGGGCGGGGATCACGCCACGGCCGCCGGCCCCGTCGGTGCAGCCGGGCGGGTTAAGCATTAACGGGGCCGAGGGAGGGGGCGCGGGGTGCTGGGGCCGCAAGGAGAGGGCAAATGGGGCCACCGCTCACCCCGAGTCCCGGCGGATCGCTGGGGGCTCTGGCGAGCAAAGCGCAGCCGCTCAAGGACTGTTTTCAGAAAGGACTGAAAGCTTTAATGTGCCTCCTACTGCCTCACTCCACGAATAAATTCCCGTGAAATCCTCTAATCCTGTTTGGGCATTTTTTACAGAGGCGGCACACATCGCAAATGTCCTTTTTGGGGGATGATATCGGCGCTTTCCCGCGGGTCTCCAAGCCGGTTCCCACCTCTGCCCTCCCGCAGCATCGGGACGCCACACTGCCCCACATTCCCAGTGACCTTCTGCAAACCCCGTCCTCGCTGCCGGCTTCTCAGGGAAATAGCAATATGTTTGTGTTTTGACTGGTTATTTGTAAGCCGCTCGGAGATTATATTTCTATATGGATGCACGTGTTTTATAGAGATGTGTGCATTTCGTGTGGATGTGCATGATCTGTATGAATGTTTTACATGGATGTACACGTTATAATTGTGTGTATGGTTTGTATGCATGTGTATGTTTTAAATGGAAGAACACGTTTTATAATTATGTGTATGGTTTACGGGGACATTAATGCTTTATATAGCTGTTTTATAAGGATGTGGACAGTTTATATGGTTTATATACGTGTGTGTTTAATATGGATGTGAATGGGAAATGTTGATCTTTTTAATAAGACCTCGAGTGAGTGCCTGGACTCTGGTTCTGGTAATTGCAAGGACACCAGAGCCTGCTTGTCACCCACTCTGCTGCAGAGAGCTGACATGGGAAGGGGTCGGCTTTCAGGACACTGATCATGGGGACAAGTCTCACTCCAGATTTTTGGCTCAGCTTCCTCAGTGCCGCTAAGTCCCACAACGCCCCACTGGGGCCTCAGGAGGCTTCTGAGACAGCTGAGCATGGGGGGACCCGTCTCAATGGGGACAGTCTCCCTCTCCCTGCACTCTTCCCCTTCGTTTTAGCACAGGGGACAATCTGTGTCCCAGGGAAGGATGGAAGCTCCCTGCATGCACTCTTCCCCTTCGTTTTAGCACAGGGGACAATCTGTGTCCCAGGGAAGGATGGAAGCAGCCCAAAGACGAGGGAGGGGGTGGTGGAGGTCCCCGCAGTTCCATGTGCTGAGGAACCCATGGAAGTCTTGGCACGAACATCTGACCCCAGTGCCCGGGAAGGGATCAGACCCAGATTTCACATTCCAGGAATGGATATCTGAAGAAAGGTTTTGTTTAGTTTTGTTTTGCTTTGTTTTGTTTTGTTTTAATTGAGAAATTATTCAGAAATAACCTAAATTTTGCACCTTGTACAAAAGAGCTGTTTCGGTCCCGGCTCCCTGCGGAGCTTCCAGCTTGTGTGTCCGTGTAAAGGGGGAGCTCCTGTTGAGGGGGGAGGAATGGGAGAGCAGAGGAGTCATCAGAGAAGACCTCAACAAGGGGGAAGGGTTCTTAAATCCCTGCTGCCGTCCCTCCGGGGGGAGAGATGGGGCTCCGGGCGGTGCGGGCACAGGGCTGGGTCGAGCATCCCGTCGGTAAAAGGGAGCTTTCTCCACGGATTTTGGGGAGAATCTCTGGGTGTGTAGACATCTTTACATGCTCCACAGCTCAGAGGCGCGCTGTCCTGCACCAGCCGGGAATCGAACCCGGGTCGCAAGAATGGGAATCTTGCATGATACCACTACACCACTGGTGCGCGGGAAGCTCTGCGGCGCGCGGGCCTGAGGGCTCGGCCCAGCCAGGCCCGGCCCCGGCTGCAGCCGCGGGTCCCGGGTAAGGTGACACGGGTGGGTGGCACTGCCAGCCCCTTCCCACCCATCGGCTCCAGCCGCGGGTCCTGGGTAAGGTGATTCGTGTGGGTGGCACTGCCAGCCCCTTCCCATCCATCGGCTCCAGCCGCGGGTCCCGGGCACGGTGACACGCGTGGGCGGTGCCCACCCTGCACAATCTGAGCCAGACCCGGGGCTGCTGGCGGCCCTTAATTCCATGCAGGAATGCAGCGATTCCCACAATGTTTAACCTCGGCCGGCGCGGGGGCCGAGTCCTTCGGCTCCAGGATGCTGTGCCAGGGCTGGGGGATGCACATCCAGCTGTGTGAAGGCTTCCGTGGGGAAGAGGGTCCCCGTGTCAGTCCCTTCCCCTGCCTCTGCCTGGAGAAACACTTCTGAAAAACAGATTCCTTTTGCCAAAAATGAAAGTGAGTGCCAAGCCTTGAGGTAGGAACCTCTTCTGTGAGGAAATTCTGAGTGTTCAGCCTGGAGAAGGCTCCAGAGAGACCTTGTTGCTCCTTCCAGTACAGAGACTACAGGAGAGCAGGGAGGGACGCTGGACTGTGAAGCCCTGGCACAGTTTTCCAAGGGAAACTGCAGATGTCCCATCATTGGAAATATTCAAGGCCAGGTTGAAGGGCCTTGGAGCAACCTGCTCTAGTGGGAGGTGTCCCTGCCCATGGCAGGGGGCTTAGAGCAAGATGATCTTTAAGGTCCTTGCCCAGCCCAAACATTCTGTGGTTCTATAGGTAAAAGCTTCTGGGTCTCTAACAGATTCCCACACTGTACAGGAGCAGTGACACAGAGTGACATCCCACCCCAGACACCCTCTGAAAGCCAGTGAGACATGGCCCATCCGAACAGCATTCCCAGAGCCACCTCGCTCCCCCACCCTGGGAAGGACAGGCAGGAGCTGAGAACATGCAATCCATCTGGTAATGCTTCCTCCTGGAGAGCGTCTGGCAATCCTGCGACAATGTTTAGCCAACACTGGAGCCTTCACTCCCCACCCTCCTGTTGGCCGTAAACAGCCTGAGTGTGTAGGTGCTCCCTGCCCTTCTCCCTGGCTGCTTTGGTGACACCGAGGTGAGCGAGGGGAACAGCAGTAGGAGCGTCAGGGGGTGTGACACCTCAGCTACAGCCTTTTCTTGCACACCCTGCACTGTACCAGCACTCCCTGGGTGACAAGAGAACACGGGAATATCCTTCCAAGGCTCTCGTGCTCCCTTTCCCTTGGGTGCTGCAGGACAGTTCTCCCCCACTTTTGCGCTTCTGGGGTTGGAACTGCAGGATTTTTAAACTCCCTTCAGTTCTGTGATTCCATGGAATTTGCTGAAGTGCTCCTCTGCCAGCAGACATGTGCTCCGAAGCCTCCTGGGACCATGCCAGGCACAGGCAGATCCAGCCCAGCTTCCCCAAAACAGAGCAGGGGACTCTCAGCATCCCCATGCTGTTGGATCTGCTGGTGCTTTGATCCAAACCCAGCTGCCCTGGGGAGGCTCAGCCTCACAGATCCCCACAGCAGCCAAAAGTTGTGGCTCCCCTGTGTGCTGGAGAGCCCCCTGTGTTGTCCCTGTCGTGGTGACAAACCAAGCTGAGGCATATCCACGTGGTTTGGAACAATTATTATTGACAGGAAGTTTGGGGATGGTGGGTGCCAGCCTGCAAACCCACCTGCAGCTGTTGACACTGGCCCAGCAGACAGTGTGCAAAGCCATCACCTCAAGTGCCATCACCAGGATTTTGGCTCAGTTGTGTCCTTTCCCTGTGCCCCCAAGAGTGCTGGAAGCTGGTCCTTGTGCAGGAGATAGGGGACAGCACGATCTGTCACCTCCATTGCCCCCCTCCCAAGCTGGAGATATGAAGGCTGCCTGCTGCAGAAGACTCAGGGCCAAAATTGAATTTCAACAAGCTTGGGTAAGTGGGAAAAAGACTTTGAGGATACCCCTGCCTGGTAAAACCCACTTGTATTGAGCATGTTTTACCTACCTAAACCTGATCCTGTTCCAAACAGCACAGCCAATCCTTCCCCTTCCCAAGCACAGTATTTAGCCCAGATCCTGCCCAGCCCAGCTTCTCTGTGCCCACCCAAATGGCTTTGGTGAGGGGGCCTTGTCCCATGTTCTGTTGAATTCTTGGTGTATCCCCTTTGGGTTTGGGGGAAATGACAGCCTCCTGTGTGGCTGGGTGTGCACAAGGGGTGCAGCATGGCACAGGGGCAGGCAGGAACCTGGGGCCACTGCACTTTTAGGGACAGCCTCCAGGCTGTGACCTGTGTGTCCCCTCCACGAGGTGAGTCCATGCCAAGTGGCCATTCTCTCCTGGAAATCAGTTTTCAGGCTCAAAAAGGTTATCACTGCCGTTCAGCAGAGCATCCGGCTCCTCCTGGAGCCCGTAGAAGAGGTCCTCCTCCTCCCCAGGACCTTTCCAGGGGGATCGGGGGTGCTGTCCCCCCTCCGAGGAGCTGCTCGGGGTGCGGCCGGAGCCGGAGGCGGAGGGCAGGGTCCGGCTCTGTGGCGTGGGGCTGCCGGGCACGGAGCCCTCCAGCGATGGTGTGTCCATCTCCTCCAGCAGGGATGCCAGCGGGGCATCGCCCGCGGCTGGCCGGGCGGGGCTGCGGAGACAGGGTTACACCAAACGCGGCTGGGCAGGAGCTGCAGTTCCCCCTGGAGCCCCTGGCTGCTGCTCGAGCAGCATCTCAGCACCAGCAGAACCCTTGCTGGGTGGCTGGAGCGCCCTGGGATGTCCCTGTCCCGGCCCTCGGTGCCTGCCGTTTTGGGGACACCTGCCCGCCAGGTTCCTGCTGCCCGTGGGGTGAAGTAGTGGCTGTCCTTGCATTTCCTGAATCTACAGCTGGGATGGGAAAGCACTGAACCCCCATCATCTGCAGAGCCCTCTGGAACCTCCCAAACCAATGCTTGGGCATCACATGTGGCATCTGGTTTGAGGGTTACGTGCCAGGCATCTCATTTCTAGCAAAGTCTGACCAGGAATTTGGGGTTATTCTTGTGAGTGGTGCTGTTTATATTGATAAAATGACATAAAAGCAAAATGCAGAAACGCAAACATCAAAATGCAAATTGCAACCATCTAACTTTCCTCCTGGGAAATAATTCAATTCAGAGACTCCTCGTGGGTTGAGACACCACCTGACCTTCAGTGGAGGCTCAGAGCCGTGAGAGCAGCAAAACCCCTCTGCATTGTCCCCCACCCTCAATATTGGGTGTCTGATCCCCCCATGTTCACCCCACACCCCAGCAGTGCCACCCCAACCCTGCAGGTATCACATACCAGCTGCCTGCTGCTGTTTCCAGGCGAGGTCCCAGGTCTTGGAGGGGGTCTCCAGCACCCCCCAGCTCCCGGTGGATCTCAGCTTTGGCCTGCACGGCTGACTGGGAGCAGCTGCGGGGTCTGGGCTGTGCCGTGGGTGGGAATGGAGCCGAGCTGACCACCTGCCTCTGGATCTGCTCATAGGATGGCAGGCTCTTCTCGTAGGTGCTGGTGGCATCTTGGTTGGGGCAAGGGGTAATCAAGCTGCAGGCAAAGGGACAACAAGGGTGCTGAGCAGCCCTGCACCCCATGGAGCTGGGAGATGCTCAGGCACATGCACACAGGGCTCCATCACCTGAGGAAGAGGCTCTAGAGGCCACCAAGGCCCACCCCAGCAGCAGAGGGAGGGGATGCCTGCAGGAACATCACTGGATGCTCTGCATGCCCTGGCATCACAAAGGCTCAGCCATGGGGGAGCTCAGGCAGCCCTTGTTCCTCCCAGCCTGATCCCTGCTTGGCATTTTGTGCTGCAGGAGGTGCAGCAGTCCCCAGCCTCAGGGCACACACATTACCCTGTTGTGGGACCCACCCAGTGTCCTTCTGTGGCAGCACCATGGGTTTGTAGTCCAGGAACCGCTCGACCCCGAGGTCCGCAGGGATGAACGTAATCTGGGGGGAAAAGAGAAGCAGAGCCCAGGGGCTGTGCTGGGCACCACGGGGTCCCTTGGCCCTCCTAGTGGGAAAAGGGCCAGTGTCCCTTCAGCTGGGTTTAGGGTCTTTTCCCACCGTATTTAGATGTTTTCCTTGGAAATGGCTTTTTTGAGGGAAACCAGTAAGGAATGAATGAATCCAGCACAGCCCTGCTCTCAATGCCTTTCCCCCCATGGAGTCACACATGTGCCCAAGCCCAGAGGGAGTTCCAAGGCCCACACAGGAGGTCAGTGGTCAGGGACCACACCATCCTTGAGCCTCCAGCACAGTGGCAAACCCACATCTCCCTCTGAGCTGAGGCTGAGCTCAGCTTTGAGGGTAGCTGGTTTCTGCTTCACCCCAAGCCCAGAGAGCACAGCTGCTTTCAGAGGTCCCAGCTGGCCCTGGGTCCTGAGGTGGCTCCCCCACGCTTTGGAGGGCAGCCAGGTTGTTGACAGGCCATCCAGCAATGCTCAGATCAGTCCTACAGATGCCCTCTCCTTGGACAAGTCCCTTTTCTGCCAGGCCAGTTTCCCAGGGCAGGGACATGTGGCTGCGCTCCGGCAGTGCCCTCCGCCAAGGAGACCGGCAGGGGAGGGCTGGGCTCAGGGGGCCGGGACCCTCCGGCCTCCATGGCCACGACAGTTCCTTCTGGGAGGTCCTGGGAGCCTGCCAAGACCCCAAGGAAGGGGCTGAATGGGAGAGATGAATACAAGTTTACTTCCTTGGGATTATTCCTTACTGCCCAAAAGCAAAACCCCAGGCTCAGGGGGTGTGCAGGGGGTGAAGGAGACAGGGCACACCCTGCAGGCATCAGCAGGGCACAAACCTCCCAAATCAATTCCCCCTCAAGATTGCTGCAGCTGGCTTCCCCTGGGGAAACTGAGGCTGCACATCCAGAGCAGCCAAAGCTGAGCACAAGCTCCCTCCCTCCCCTCAAGCCCCACAGCATGCTCAGCAGCGGGAAGGATCCTACCTTTGGGTAGCACTGGCACATGCTCCATGTGATGCCCACGGCTACGAGCAGGACACCCAGGACGCAGAAGGTGATGTAGTACTGAGGCTTTTCCACACTCATGATGAACATCCCCACCATCACCAGGAAGAAACCCAAGATGATGAAAGCGTAGCGGAAATTCTTCTCCTCCGCCATGGGCTCCGGGTGGAAGAGGTGGGAGAAGGGATTTCGGGAAGGCCGTTCACCTGAGGCACTGCCTGCCAAGCACAGCGTAAGGCAAGGAGTGGTTTCTCTCCCCAGAGGCTGCCAGGAGCTGAGGATCAGCTGCACGTTGAGCTGGTCCTGCCCAGGGCTGAGCCAGCCAGTTTTTAATGGGTTTGTAATGAATGCAAACACTGCCCTGCCGTTCACACTCCAGTGGAGCCACCCTGCACGTGTCCGGGTAACCTTCCCTGCAGGCACACTCAGCCAGACCACAGCCTGGGGAAGGGACACGGAGGGAGAGGGGAGCAGGGCTGCGGGGATGGGGACACGGAGATCAGCTGGTGCTCTTGGGATTTTCCCAGCCCTGGGCACTGGGACTGGACCCAGTCATAAATCAGAGCTAGCACAGCACCAGGTAAGGGGGACACCAGAGCCCAGCATGTTCTCAGGGGCTGTGTGACTGCAACAGGAAAAGAGGGAGTGATCCAGGATCTTTTTGGAGGCCAGTGGGTTTGGAACAGACCTTGCCTTGCTCTGGCTGAGTACTAAGGCTGCCTCACTGGACAGCAAGTGGGCTGTGAAGGAGGAACTAAAGCCAGAAAAGGATGGAGTTAGGTTGGTCCACCCAACAGAAATGAAGACAGAGTGTCCCTGTTCCCTGTGTTCACTGAAGTTGGAGCTGGGATGTTAAAAGGTGTCTCCTTCCCACCACACGTCCAACAGCCAGACAATGTTTGTTTTATTCCCTTGATTTATTCCCTCATTTTATTCCCTTGAAACACCAGGTTTATGACAAATAATTATATTGCAAACAGTACGTTAGACGTGGCTGCGGCTCCTCAGCCCCTCTGCAGCCCTGCAGGGCCACAGGGGGCCCAGGGCAGCCCTTTATTTTGGTGGAGTGCAGGACCTGGCAGCAGCCCCTGCCACAGCTGGCCTTTCCTCTGGGCAAGGCTGCACACCCAGCCATGGAGGGCAGGGAGGGAGGGGGCTGTGCCACCCAGCATGGCTTTTCCAGGAGACTGCCTGAAATGCCAAGTGCACTTGGATGCTCTGACCACAGGCACGACCCACTGAGCATCCCTGACACCAAATGAAGTGAGGCGTGGGGAGTCAGTACTTAGGGAAGCAGGGTGGAAGGCACTCCATGGAGACAGGGCTGGAAGGGGCATTGCAAAGGCAGAGGAGTGGAAGGTGCAGACAGAGCTGGGCTTTCTCTGGCCAGATTTGCCACGGATTTATTACTGAGTGGGCCTGACAGGAGCTCCCCAGGGTGGGCCAGAGCAGGGAATGCAAAGCCTCTGAAACCAGCAGTGGTTTTATTAAAAATATGAAAGCTTCCAAACATGCCAGTTACGCCCGGCGCTCTGAACACATCACCTGCAGGACCCACGATCCCAGCAGCGCCGGATCCACCGCTTGGACAGCCAGGAAAGCCTGGCTGACCCTTCCCACTCCTCGCCCACCCTCCTCTCACCCCCACAAAGAAGAGGCTCAGTTTAAAGCTGAGGGACTGGGCAGCCACCCGCAGAGTCCCGTTCGGGGCTGCCGCAGCTCAGACCCCTCTGACGCTGATGTTCTCATAGCTGGGGGGCGGCGTTGCCTGCGGCTCCTCGGGCGCGTCCAGCCAGGACGGGCTGGGGCGGAACAGGGCGCTGTCCGAGGAGCTGCGCCGGCGGCCGCCCTGCCAGCTCTCGTCCTCCTCCAGGTAGCGGTACAGGGGCGGCGTGAGCTCCTCCTTCCTCCCCGGAGGCTGCACATAGGCCGGGGCACCGTGGGCAGGTCTGCAGGTCAGGGCTTCTTCATAAGTGGGGATGGCACTGGCGTCCCAGTTGCTGCAGGGAAGAGGAAGAAACCCAGCAGCGCACACCGTCAACATCCCAGCACCCAGCTGGAGCATCCCAGCACCCAGCTGGAGCATCCCAGTGCCCCATCAACTCGAGCCACCCAACATCCCACCAACCCCACTGTCTGGAGCATCCCTGAGCTGCCTAAGGCGTGCACTGGGAACAGCACATGGGCAGGTTTTGCTGAAGTGCCATGTGTCATGTGTGCAGGGGTGACCATGTCAGCTGCTTCCTGGCAACCATGAGGTTTTGCAAGAGGGTCCCATGGGCAGAAGAGCACCATCATCATCATCATGCCTAACCCTTAATTCACCACCTGAAGAACAGAGGCTGCTGACAGCTGAGGGAGCAGTTTGGCACAAGAGATGGACAAGCCCTAGGCACACCAGGTCACTGTGGTCACACCCCACTCCCATGCCAGCCAGAGCCCCGCCTGCACTGGCCAAGCCTGGTGCCACTTCCAGCAGAGTTTTCCTGGGCAAACACAGCTTGTGTACAGGGAAAACCTCTGACAACCTCTGCCCTGTGCATGGCCCAGCTTGGCACCCTACAGAATGGTGCAGTCCCAAAGCTGGAGATGCTGTGAAAGCAGCTCATCACTGCAGGTGAAACCCAGCCCAGTGTGCTGGGGAGGCAGCAGGCATGGGAGGGCACAGCTGGTCCAAAGGAAAAGCCATGTGCTCCACAGGGATGCCTCCATCCTGAACTTGGCAGATCTCTGTCCCAGGCAGACCGCCCCGGGCTTCTGTGCCAGGGATTTGCCAAACAGCCTCAGCTCGCACAGGAACACTACCTTGGAAATGCGGAAAGGGGGGTTTATCCCAGAACAGGATGCTTTTCTGGGGCTGTTGGAGCTGCTGCAGCACCAGCACTGCCAGGGTGCTGCACCCCATCCAGCAGGGGAGCTGGGAGCTCAGGGAAAGGGACATTCCCCACAGGGACACAGCAAAGTCCCTTCCTGGGACAAGGAACCTCCTCCAAGATACCCAGACCAGCCCACAGGCTCACAGATATCCAGATGGGCACTGAAATCCCTGGAGAACCAGAAACGTGTCTCCCACTCCAACTGTGTTTTTATGGTTTCATGTTCTTAAGAGTTTCTTTTAGTTCTGTTTTTCCCCAGAGCCCGATTTATGTCAGAGCCAAGATCTTTGCTGTGACCCCATAAAGCAGCACTGGGAAGGGCTGGCTGGCTCTGCTTCCACAGCAGTCTCCAGAATAAAAAAACCCTTTTGATCCAAAGACTTTTAAATGAAGAAGTGGGAGTAAATCTCGGGCTCACACTGGAAGATTCAGGGAACCTGAAAAGCATCAGTGGTGTTCAGGGCAGGGCAAGTAGTCTTTCTATACCCTGAAATGGGCTTCATAAAGGGCCTTCTGCCTGCATTCCTATCTTGATGCTATTCGAAGGATTATTTCCCTTTTTTTTTCCCCATTCAACTCCCTTATAGAAAATATTTTGCTCCCATTAAAGATGTTATAAACACCCTCATCCTTACAGAGCACTGCAGACCTGGGAGACCAGGACTGGAGCTCTGAGTGACCCTTCCCCACCCCCACATCCAAACCTTCTGCCAGAAAACCAATGTATTCTTCTGCTTGGTAGCCCTGCTAAGGAGATGTGTCCCTTGGCACGTAATGGCCCTGCAGGGCAAGCAGAGCTGGATGCAGCCTAGCCAGCCACGGGCACGGCCAGTGTGGGCAGGGAGGGTTGACATTAATGAGCAGGAGCAGGAGGAGAGCACAGAGCAGAGCTGCTGCTCCTGTGAGCTCACCAGCCAGCAAGGGGGCTGCAGGGACAGCCAGACCCATCCTGCCCACCCAGACACCGGCAGGGACCAGGCTCCCACCTGCAGTTCCACTTCTCCGGAGGCTCTGCCGTGAAGTACTGCAGGTCCCTGGGGAAATGGTACTGGTAGCGCCGGGACACCACCCTGGCGTTGGCCTTGACGGACCAGAGGAGGCCGAAGATGAGGAGGATGCCGCCGATGCCGCAGCAGAAGAAGCTGACGGAGCGGAGCAGGGCGCTGGAGGAGGAGGAGCTGGGGACGGCCTCGGCTTCCCGGGGAGGCAGGAGGCGAGCCCCGCCGCCGGAGCCCACCTCCCCATCACTCCACCAGGCAAAGCACAGCGTCCCCGTCACCAGCAGCACCGCCCCCGTGATGGTCAGGCCGTAGCGGAAAGAGGCGGCTGCCATCCTTCAGGAGGAGGTTTTAGGAGGGGAGAAGAGTGAGACAAGGCATGAGAGAGCCCAGGTCCTGTAAGACAAGAAAGGTGCCAGGTTTGAGCGGGAGAAGCTCAAGGAAGACCTGCCAGAGGAGAAAATGACTGAGCGAGGAGTCATCCAGGTCTTGCAGCCCCTTTAGCCACCATTATTTTCCATCAGAAGGGGCATTTCCACCATCTCAGATGGGAAGCCTTTGGAAAAAGCAAAGTCAGCCCCAGGTTGGACCTGTAAACTTTCCAACAGCCTCGTAAAAACATCTTAATTTTCAAGGAAAAACACAAGGGCACAAGGGCAGGATGGACACCCCAGCTCTGGGAGTTCTCCTAGCTCTTCTCTTTGGGTTTTATTCCAGACCTCCTCCCAGGCTTGGAGGAATGCCAGCTGGGTTTCCTGGGTTTTCAAAGCATGGCTTATGGAAGAGGGACATAAATTTAAGATGTCAACACTTCTGAATTTTCAGTGTGCCTGTTTACTCCTCCAGAACTGATGACATTGGAAAAATCTGCTCAACCTTCATCCACATGAAGTTCGGCACACAAACATCAGGTCAGCTCCTCCTCAAGTTCCTGTCAAGATCGATCCTGCAGGTGTTATCACCACCTTCACCCTCCCTGTCAGGGTCATTTGGGGTTGGTTTGACAACAAAACAGGTGAGGTAGTGCCACATGTTCCTGCTGGGTGGCCCTTTTCAGCTAAATGTCACATGCAGAGAGTTTCCCTTGTGCTGGAAAACTTGGGGAGGGGAAGGGTGATCTCAGTCCCCATTGCTTTCTCCAGCAAACAGCAGGCATCTGCTCCCTCAGCTTGTGCACCCCCAGCTCCCAACTAACCAGGGAGGCAGAGAGGTCCTACCATGTCCTCTCCAACCCTGCTCACTGCCCAGCAAGAAGATGGAGGCTCAGCTCACACTTCTCAAAGGACAAAAAGCTCTGGACCATGTGGGAATTAAGCACCAAGACCTCTGAACAGATTCAGTCCTGGGTGACTCTGCTGCAAAGGTTTGTCATGGTGGCAGTGCCAGCAGAGAGCCTGCACATGAGGGATGGCCAGGGCAGAGGAGGAGCTCGAGCAGAGGTGGTGGACAGATGGATGACCCACACTCAGCTGTCACTTCTGCCTTCATTGCTTTGCCTGTGTGTCAGTAACAGGACAATAATGTGGTGGCTTTGGTCTCCATTCCTCCAGGCAGGGCTCATCTCCTACAGAGGGGTCTTAAAATGTACCCTGAGATCTGGAAGGGCAGAGCCAGAGCTAGGCAGGGAGCCCAAGTCCAGCATGGACTTGGTGTCATCAAGGTCGGGTAGAATTATGTTATTTCAAGCTGTTATTTATCAGATGGGCCCACTAAATGGAATGCCAAATTACCTTGTAGTGAAAGAAACACTACCTGATCTAATCAACATTTAATGAAGGAATCTGATGAGAAGTGAGATTTAGGAAAGCTGCAGGGGTGGAAGCCCCAACAGCTCACTCCAGCTTTTGTCCCAGGGTCACAAGCCCAAAATGCCACCTGGGCTGGCTGTGACCTGTGGTCATCAGCTGTGGCCACCCACTGGGAAGGCAGTCATCTTCCTGGGCTGAGAAAAGCCTTCCCTCCATAATGGGGGCCTTGTTTGGATGCTCCCTCCTGAGTGGCAGGGGCTTGGCTGAGCTGAGGTAAGGAAGAGACTTTTGGAGATGGTATTAGATACTATCAGGGATCAGAATCCCCAAACCATCACTGAGCGTGAGCAGGACACAACAGAAGAGCTGGACTCGGGTTGCCTTGCAGCAGGAGATGCTCAGGAGAATGAGGACCCCACTGACCTGTGAATGCAGCTCCTTTGGACAGCAATGCATTTTCATGCAGAAATTTCAGCATATTGTTTAAAGAAAAAATATTCACCAAAAAAAAACCCTACAGCAAAGCTCTTGATCCAACTGCATGGAAATGTCAGGTCACTCCAAACTGAAACACTGGACTGAACCTGCCCCAGGAGCTGAAATGTTCACCTTCTGCAACAAACACTCTCCACATTCTGGGGTCAGACTGGTGAGGTTTGGGAGATGCTCTGAATACCCTGGTGAGATTTAGGAGATGCTGTGATTCCCCCTGCCTGGGAACGGGGAATTTTGCAGCCTCCAGCACTGAGCACATCTGGGAGAGCTGGCAACAAGGGGGAGGCGGAGGGAAGGTGGAGAAGCCTCTGGTGGAGAAGCCTCTGGGAGGTGATGGATTGACAGCTCGAGAGAATAAACTCTTCTCTCTCTTGACAAATCCAGCGCAGGGAGCTCCGCTGAAAGCTCCCCCAGCCTCCCCGCACGTGTTCCTGTGCGGGGGCAGCTCCGTGACACTGCCACAGCTCAGTGACACTGCCACAGCTCAGTGACACTGCCACAGCCGGGTGACACTGCCACTGCCAGGTGACACTGCCATAGCTCAGTGACACTGCCACAGCTCAGTGACACTGCCACAGCCGGGTGACACTGCCACCGCTGGGTGACACTGCCACTGCCGGGTGACACTGCCACTTCTGGGTGACACTGCCACAGCTGAGTGACACTGCCACTGCCGGGTGACACTGCCACTGCCGGGTGACACTGCCACCGCTGTGTGACACTGCCACTGCTGGGTGACACTGCCACTTCTGGGTGACACTGCCACAGCTGAGTGACACTGCCACCGCTGGGTGACAGTGCCACCGCTGTGTGACACTGCCACTGCCGGGTGACACTGCCACCGCTGTGTGACACTACCACAGCTCAGTGACACTGCCACCGCTGAGTGATACTGCCACAGCCGGGTGACACTGCCACCGCTGGGTGACACTGCCACCGCTGAGTGACACTGCCACCGCTGGGTGACACTGCCACAGCTCAGTGACACTGCCACAGCTCAGTGACACTGCCACCGCTGAGTGACACTGCCACTGCTGGGTGACACTGCCACCGCCGGGTGACACTGCCACCACTGAGTGACACTGCTACAGCTCAGTGACACTGCCACTGCTGGGTGACACTGCCACTGCCAGGTGACACTGCCACTGCTGGGTGACACTACCACAGCTCAGTGACATTGCCACCGCTGTGTGACACTGCCACCGCCGGGTGACACTGCCACTGCTGGGTGACACTGCCACAGCTCAGTGACACTGCCACCGCCGGGTGACACTGCCACCGCACCCTTGCCCCTTGTCTCGGGCTGCCACAACTCTCCTGAGCCACTCTGAAAGACCCACGCTGTTCGCTCAGCCGCTGCAAGAAGAGTCTGAAGGAGTAGGGGCAGGGAGCGAGGTGCGAGGCTGGGGCGGGACCCGAGGCTCCCGGAGCCTCTCCCGGCTCCGCTCCCGGGGCATTCAGCATCTGCACAGCAGCCTTCCCTCCCCGTGAGCATCCCCAGCACAAGTTTTCACGGAGCCATAGCAATTGCCGGCTCTCAAACGCTCTTCTCCACTCTCTGAGCCGCCCTGACATTTTGTTCTGCCCTGTTTCCTTCTTTGACCTGCCCCGAAGTAGTTTTCCAGGTAATAGATTTGCACGTTGCATGTACAAACAGATACGAATGTTGATAGTTTACATAGTTCCAGTGAGATGCTGAGAATAGCAGCCCCCATATAAAGTTATGCAGATGGTGATTCATAGGGTCTACTAAGCATTACTCAGAAAAACGCTCTTTTCAAGCAACACGAGAAAAGAAAAGAGTTTTGAACCTCTCCCACCGCCATCAAGCAAAAAATCCACCTCCACACCCGTCCCTCCACGGCACTTACAGATCGCACTTCCATGCGGGGCTGGAGACCTTTAATACGGAAGAAGAACGCCGGGCAGAGATGCACCAAAGCGTGAGCGTGTCTTTAGGGAGCTCCCTTCCTGCCTTTATCCAAATTCGCTCTTTTGTTGCGATAGTTATCAGCGAGGGTTTGGTCCCCGTTCAGAGCAAAGTAACAGCGATGCCTCGGAAGAGCATCCCACAGCTGCGCTCTGCCCGCGGCACACGTGTCCCCTCCGCCGGCCTTCGGGGAGATGCTGAGCCCCACGTCCCCTCTAGCGGAGGGCACCCGCGGGGCCCCTGTCCCGCCCGGCACGGGGGGTGCCCGTGTCCCCCCGCAGCCCCGGTCCCAGCGTGTACTCACCGCCGCCGGCAGCCCCGCTCCGGGAGGCTCCGGGAGGCTCCGGGAGGCTCCGCCGAGCGCGGCCCGCGGGGCGGGCGGGGCCGGGGGCGGGCGGGGGGCGGCGGCGGCTCGGGGCGGGCAGGACCGGAGCTCCCTCCCGGCTCCCCGCAGCCCGCTCCCGTTCCGGCCCGTCGGGGAGTTCGGGATGCAGAGGTCGGGAAGGGTCCCTTGTTCACCCGCCCTGCCCTGGGGACAGCGCTGCTGTCCTGTGTGTGGGACACCCAGGCTGCAGCACAGGAGGGTCTCTGCCCCAGCCTTCCTCTGTGATCGCTTCAGCTCTCCTCACTTCTATGTCAAACGCTAATACTGTCCCTTCTCCTCGTTCGTGGAATTAGAATGGTTTGGGTTTGGAAGGACCTTTTAAAGGTCGTGTAGTCCAAACCCCCTGCAAGCAGCAGGGATATCTTCAACTAGATCAGGCTGCTCAGAGCCCCATCTCACCTGGCCTTAAATGTTTCTGGGAATGGGGCATTCACCATCTCTCCGTGCCAGTGTTTCATCAAGTTCACTGTAAAAAAACTTCTTTTCTTTATACCTAATCTAAGTCAACCCTTTTTTAGTGTAAAACTATTACCCTGCAGCACTCAGGACACCTGGATATTAAACAAGCTGAGGGTGCTGTGATCTGAATTTCAGGATGGTCGGTGTGACAGCACCTGGATTCAGGCACAATTCCTCATCACGCAGCTGGAGGGAGATTTGATCAAGAGCTGCCGTGCTATGTGCATCTCACACATCCACACATCCACCACGCTGCTCTTGGGCTGCAGCTGAGCATCACTGACAGGCAGAGCCACTTCTGTGGATACCCTGGGCTGCTGTTCTTGCACTTCTTGGAGTTCCTCATCTCACCAGCTCAAAAGCAGCTCGAGCTTTACCTGCACATGCTGCAGGGGCTGGTGCAAAGCCCCTCTGTGGAATTGGTATCTGCTTCATACATGATTAGAAGCCACTCAGCCCAGCTGAGAGCATGTGGGTGTGCAGTCCCATTTACCTGCAGCCACTGTGGAGTTTTACAAATGGCAAACTGAGGCACACAGAGGGCTGGCTCACACAGGAGTGGCCCTGCAGCAGGTTGGGTCCTTGTCCAAGAGGAACATGGGGCAGAAATCCCCAGGGCCAGCACCCAGTGATCTGGGGGCACTGTGAATCAGCAGTCACTCGGTTGAAGAACAATAAGACAACTTTTTCTGCTCCTTACCTGCTCAGATATTGTATTAACTGAAATTTAATTGTCAAACAGCATCTGAAGCACTTCAAGGTGGTGTTAGTGCACAGCTCCATGCTATTCCCAGCACAGGGCTGTAGAATGAGATGGCTTTGTGCCAGCACACTGCTTTTTCAGCCCCATAACCATCCACTACCTTCTGCCTTGTCCAGAGGTCTGGCCTACAGGCAGCCACAAACCCATGATAAATAATCCACCACAAGGTAGAGGCTGGAAGTTCTGAGTGCTACCAGCACCTCTGTCTGCTTAGCAGCACCTTGGCCAAAATGTGTTTTCCCTCTCCGAGAACTTTCCTGCTGGTGGACAAAGTGCTGCAACACAGGTCACAGGGAAAGGGCTTCTCCAAATAAAGACAGAATATCTGTGGAAAATATGTAAAACATCCCATGTACGGTGAAACTGCAGTGGAGAAAACAAGGAGATATAAAAGACAGTTACAGCCCCTGCAAGAACAAGAACAAAGGAGGAACGGGGAAAGAGATTGTTCCAGTAATTGCCTCCCCCAGGTAGGGATGCTGAGCCTGAGCAATGCTGCTGGCACCAAAAAAGTGCTGCTTTTTGATTCACTGTTCACCTAGTTTTGCTGCTGCAGCAAATCACATGTAAAACAGTGCATTTCACTGTATAATCAAGATAAATAAGCCAGCTTTTTCATTAAGGGTGTCTGTGTGCAGATGCATGCCCAGTCACGACAGGATGGGTGATACCAAGAGCGCCAAGTCAAGAATGAATTTGGATGCACCGAGTCCAGAGCACAGGGTCCCTGTCAGAAATGTTATTTGTGGGACCTGGGCCAGGCCACAGGTGTCCATCAGTGATTTGGCACACAGGACACTCATCCCATGCCCAGCTGCCCCCAGTAAGCACCTCTGGTCGCAGGGGTGTGACAGAGCCAATAAAGAGGCACTGATGTGGCTTCAGGGGTGACATCTCTGCAGGCACAAGGTGTCCATGTTGTCCATATCCATGGAGAAGCCAATCCCAGGGGCTGGCACACCTCATGTTTCCCTTAGCATGGGCCACTGGGCACAGCAGGAGTGGGTGCAGCCTGCCAGGCTGATAAGGAGCTGCAGCACATAGCCATGAGGACGTGCAGATGGGAGAGAGTTCCTGCATCCAGCACGTGTAAAGCAAAGGAGAAACCTCCTGCTGTTTATCTTTGCCTTAATTTGCATCTCCTTAAAATGCCTAATTAGTCATGCTAGTTGATACACTGGCTCAGGCGCTCCTACTTAACCCAGTCAGCAAACCCAGGCTTTGAAAATATTTGTCCTGCACCTTCACTGGATGCAACATTCTCTGGTGTCCTTTGGGGCTGAACCCGCAGCTGGACATGGCTCTCTCTGTGACAGTCCTGCTGCATGGGCAGCTGCAGGGCTTGGGAGCACTCCTTTGTGGTCTCCATCAGGAAAAGCCAAGCATTTGGATGTGAAAGGAAATCAGCCCCCTGGCCACAAAGGGAGTGTGGTTTTTTTGGCTATTTCACCTAGAAGTACTCCTTCTGCAGACCAGCTTGTTTTTGACCCAAGACTACTGAATGCCTTTTTGCACCATAATATGTACTTTGTAATATATCTTATTATTTAGTTCCAATTACCTTACTGAGTTTGGAGTATAATAGAAGAAGAAAATGTGTATAAAGTTGTTTAATATCAGTTTCTGATGGGGTTCCTCCACTAGCTATGTCCATCATCTAGCAAGCCCCTGGACCCAAAACCTCTGAGTGTTTTAAAGCTTAAATGTTTTCTTACTCAACTGTAATGATGGCTCAACCAGCAGCCTGTAAATCTGCACCACACTGAGGAACACAACTGTGGTGGAAAGTTTTGGAAAGGGACTTGGAAAGTGCTGATGGCATCATCCACAGAGGGCTTTATGGACGAGCAATGATCTCAAATTCCTTCCGCTCCTCGTTGGGGAGTTCTGTTTGTACAGGAGCACCTGGCTGAGGTGCCAGCTCCTCTTGGGGCTGCTGTGTAGAGAAATGGGTATGACAAACTTTGGGTTTCCTCTAAGGGAAATTTCTGTGTTGCAGGTAAGGACAGAAGGAGCTTCCTAGGAGCTTTCCAACAAAATGTACAAAGAATTTGAAATTTGCCTAACAAGGGGTGGGGGAAGAAAAGAGTTAAATCCTGACATCTCATCTCAGTCTTTAGTCAGACAAAACTTTTCCTGAGCTCCTGGAGATTTTTGCCTCAGGGAAGCCCCATGTCTGAGCCTCTTTGTTTCTCCAAGAAGAGGCACCACGGTTGTGTTACGGGTGGGTAACCCACCATACAGCGTGTTTTACGTGCCACAGCTGCTGCAGCTCTGCTGCAGAGAGGAAACATTGATTCCCAGCCCTGTAGGCTCCTCAGTCAAGCTTGATGTCAGTCACATCTATCACACCTGAGCAGAGAGAGCTACAGGAGACATGCTCTGGCTGCTGAAACACAGCAGCAGCTTGCTTTACTCCACACATTGGATAGCTCAGCTTGAAGCTCCTGTGTATCCTTGATTCCAAATGCTGATGTTCAAAGAAGCAGCAGGAATTTTGATTAAACAAAAGACTGGCTGAATTTGCTTCCCAGTGAGCTCAGCATTAGGTGTGAGATGAACTGCAGCTCTGCTGACATCCCTGAGCCCCAGTGCCTCCTCATGCCTCTGCTGCATGCAGTTATTACAGATCCATGGAGCTATTACAGAGCTCTCCAAGGAGCAGGGAACGGCTCGGCTTTTGTTTATTTTTCAGCACAAAAATGCAAAATAAAAGCTCAAAGCAGCAATAATTACAAATTTTAGAGGAGCAGGGTGGAGCAGCCATCTAGCTGTTCTGGTTGCCACCACATGTGAAGCCCTGGGTGTCCAGCACACACCTGTCCCAGATGTTCCACAGCTGTTCTCCTTTTCCAGTGCCCCTGCATTATCCCACTGCCTGCCTTGGCATTGGGCTGCACACAGGCACTTGTTCTCATCAGTGTGCTGTGCTGGGAGGTGGCTGAGGGTTAAGATGCTGCCAGCAAACCTTGCAAACGTTTTGTTGGAAGCATGACAGCCTGGGGGGAGACACAAGGAATGGCTGGGAGGAGGAGGGTTTCAAGGTTTCTTAAAGAATCACCAGCAAAGGTATCAGCAAAAACAGATTTAATATAAAAGCGACAGCACGATGAAATTTGTTGGCAAGGTTCACTCTATTATTTACTAGATGGTTAAAGCACAGAGAGAAAAAAAAGCAAACAAGGAATCCAGTGTCAATCAATCCAAGCTGATATAAACCCAACATTATCTGTGTGAAGGATGGGCTGGGGAGGGGGAGACAAAAGGATAGGAGAAGGTAAGGATAAAAAGGAATACATCCTAAAGGCACAACAGTCCTTCAATAAAGAGCATTTAAACTTAACAGGACTTAAACCTTATTTAACTTATGTTATCAGCTAAGTCAAACAATATAGCAAAGGATTTATATAGGATTTACTATAGCACAACAGTAACTTAACTACAGGCCTAACTTCCTTACAAATCTAAAATACTTAAGAATCCAGGAGAGCAGCATTCCCGGGACATTTGATGTAGCATATGCACACTTGCATGCACACTGTTATAAAGAGTCTACAAGATATCTGTAAGAAATTCCCTTCTAATTCAGTGAAATACTCACCTGGGATACCTTAGGTGCCTTGCTGTGCCCAAAAGCCTGTCTGCTTTCTTCAAAGCTCATCTGCAACATCAGCTGTTGGCCCAGTAAGAGCTCTGTGATTTCTGCCTGCACACCTTGCCTCACTTTAACCCAGAACTTTCACATCTCCTTACATGGGTTTAACCCAGAACTTTCACATCTCCTTACATGGGTTTCTAGGTTACTGAAGACAATTTTGAAGCTCTGCAAGAAATGACAAGAGGTGAATTTGGGAAATAACAGGCTGCAGCTTCTCTGTAATGGCATTAAAAGAGTCAGAGGATATCAACATTCATCTCCAGTGCCACAGCTCCCTCAGTGGGGAATTTGCCTCTCACTCTGGTTAGTTCTGTGGTATGAGGCTCTGAGGAGACCCCACTCCTGATGTTCTCCTGATTTCTGCCTGAAAGAAACAGCACTAGCAGGAGATTTTTCCTATAGAGGTGTAAGAGCAGGTTGCTCCCGTCTCTTCCCTCGATCTGTCAGAGAAAAGCTGACTGTACTGACTTGGAAGAAAGAGGGGGATGTGAATGTGATTGTGATGTGCAAAGATGCATGTGAAGAAACAGCTGGAAGACATTGCCTAAATTAGTTACCTTCAGACTGCAAAGAAAGGTCTCCATCTACCATATGCAGATGACTGACACCAGCACCTCAGACTGTGACAGGACCTCACAGAATTCACTCAGACCCATGAGCAGCATCCCTGAGACACAGACCTGTGTCTCCAGAGGGAGAACACAGGCTTCCCTGCTCGACCTCCCTGGGAAGCCACTTGGGATCCAGAGAGTTAATCTTGCTCCCCAAAATGTATTCTGTCCTTTTCTTTGGCTACTCATCTTATTTGAAAAGGTGTGGTTTCACTTCCCTGGCGCTCCTCCTGTGCCAGAGAAGTGTCAGCTCTTGTTGGCAGATAACTGGTTGCCTCACAGAGGGATGAAACTCTCCTGCCCTGATTCCCTCTGCCAGTTCCAGCATGAGGGAAAATTCATCCCAGCCCTATATCCTGCATTAGCCTGATGTAAGCAGACACCTCTGTGCAATAAAAGTTCAGAGTTTATTACAGGTTCTAGTTTGATACCATAGATAATGGTAATTAACCGCTCTGGGATGACAGTGGTTTATTGCTGGCTGATTTCTCAATGTTTTCTTTAAATATCCTGTAAAAAAATGGGCCCTGCCAAGGATGGAGAGGGCAGGAGGAGACAGAAAGCAGCTGTGTGGGTCTGCAGCTCAGCACAAGAGGGGCACCTGGAGTTTAACATGAGCTGGGGGCAGGATCAGCACATTTACCCATTCTCAGATTTGTTTGTGAGTCACAGGGTTTCTGTGGGTGGGTATTTAAAGGCCACTCTTCCCCATGGGCAGGATGCTGCAGCAATCATATTTTGATGCTTACTGGAAGTATGAAAAAATCGGGGTTTGGTTGTATCAGGAGGTACTGAAATTGTCTCTTTTTACGAGGTATGGCTCCCACCAAGTCTGCCAAGCTGGATTCTACAGAAATTTCCTGTACTAAAGGAAACTGGGCAATCACACCCTCACCACCTTCTGTGCAAACACCTTCTCCAGCCACTGATTTGCAGAGCTGAGGACCAGTCAATTTATCCAGTCCTCAGCCTGAAAACCGTTCTGTATCTCCATGAGATGAGCCACACATGGGAGCACATCTTGTTCTTCTCCACAGAAAGGGGCAGGAACCTCTTCTCAAAGCCTCCAGCTTCCTTCTGCTCAGTTCCATACACGTGGGAGTCGCTTCCAAGGCACATCTGCTGTTGAAAGGAGCCGAGCAACTTGGAGGGAACAAATACTGGCAATCAGCTTTCGACCTGATTTTATACTGAGTTTTCTAGTGAAAAAAGGACATTTGTAGTCTATCAGCATAGCACTGAACCACGTTAAATACGCCTCCATTTATCTTCAATAAGACCAATACAGTTCCTTATTATTGGAACAATGGTATATTTTTGTCACCCTTAATTATTAACTTATCTGGCTGCAGTTTATTAAAAGGATATTCTAGGTGACTTTAACAGCTATACAACACTTATGTAACCAACATCTTAAACTCTTTTTTTTTTCCAGCCTTTCTTTTCCTTTTTTTTGCTTTGCTCCCAGCTTTTCTGTTTTTCTTTGCCATCAGTAAGTAAACCCAAAGGGCCAGATCCTACAGTTACACTGATGTTTTTGGAGCATGGCCTGGAGTTTTATCAGTTGACATCATCTGGGAGTGGGCCCATGAAATTTTTGAAATGTTGAAGTAAATGAAAGCAGGCAGGTGACAGAGTGACAGCACCAGACAGAGAGAATGGCCACAGCCAAGGCAGTGCAAGTCTTAGCTTTATTTGGAGGAAAAGGGCCTGCAAGTACATCTGGTACTGGGAGGTTAAACACACAGGCAGGTTTGCTGGGAGCTGAAAATGGGAGGAAAAATTTGCCCTGTACCAAGAAACAACTTGTAGTGTTCTCCTCTGGTGACATTGGCAAGTCTTCACCATCACCAAATGATTCCTGCATGTTCCCACAGCATTTGTCGCTCCAAGCAAGAAGATTCCAGAGGCAAGTGATGGGAGAGGGTACCCTGCAGCCGCTCCCCACCAGCTGTGGTCCACAACTGCCTTCATGACCAAGCTCACCCTGAGCATTGTGGAAGCCACTGGAACTTGTATCCATTTTGTCATGAGTCTGAGATAATGCATTTAGTGCCTTTCAGTGACTGCAGCTCGTTTCTGATGCCCAGCACAGTCGGTGTCCCCAGGATTTCACCGATAGAGACAGGGGAGCATCACACTTTCTTCACCCGCTTCTCCTCCTCACTCTCAGGGCTGTAAAGCCAACTGATGGCTGTCATGAGCTCGCTGTCTCCCACTGCTCACCCAGAGGAGTGTGGCCTCCCTCAGCCTGTAGTTTGAGTGCTGGAACCCCAAGTTCCTCAGTAACCAGCTCTCCACACCTGCTACTGTACCACAGCCACTGTGTTTCTGCCACAGAGGACACAACCCTGTGACAATGAAGGGAGGGCTGAATTCCTTTCCCAGTCTGGCTCTCTGTTTTGACAAGTGATTCTTTTTATAAATCCCAGACAGGGTATCCTTTCAGAGGCAGTTGTAAAGCTGGATTTAATGCACATCACAGAGAATACACGAAAGCTCTCGTATGTTCTGCAGCACTGGGGGTTTTTTTAGTGGCTCTGTGAACGTGCTGACCAGCAGCTGACCTTGCCTCCTGATGCAGAACACAGCCACTGAAGGATAGAACACCCTCTGCCACGGTCAGAATTCCTGATTTCACCTCACACCCTGCATCTGCTTCCCCCCAAGGTGGTGATGGGTCCCACCAGCCACCCACAATAGCTCATCATCACAGGAGTGGGGCCTTGTGACACGATTGGTATCGGAGCATGTGGGATACAGCCCAGGTACCCTTGATCCCTGCAGCACCAGTTATTCCTGCTCTTGGTGAAGCCCTTCCCAGTGTGAGCAGGGTGACTGCAGCCTGGAGAGGACAGAGGAAGGCAAGGAAAAAAGAGTAAAGTCACCCCAAGAACTCAGCATGCTGGACAGCATGGACCAGTCCACATGGAGAGCTTTCCCCACCGTGGATGTCAAGCAAGTCTTTCCATGCTAGGTCCACCTACACCTAAAATAGGTGTAGGTGGACCTACACCAATCTAACCTTGCCTAAGCCCTCAGTTGGTGTTTCACTTCCCCTGAGAACTATCTGGAAGTTTCTAGAGTAACTAAAAATGCGTTTTCCCTTCTTAACCAATTTCCCAAGGGCCACCCCAACTACAGCTGCTGTGCCAAACCCTCTGCCCTCCTCCTCTGCAGGCCAGCACACACCTCTACTCCCTCCCATGAAACATTTGTGAAACCTGAGAAACAGGTCCTATATAGATATCCCATCGACAAATACCTTTAAAAAACCCATCTGCAAGCTGCTCAGTTGAGCAACATCAGGTAAACAGAGACACTACGTTCCCCTACAGGCTTTTCCTTCAGGGTGACCGAACATACTTAGGATTTCTCAGCAGAGGGAGCTTCTCACAAGCAGTTTGAGCACCACCTCCCTCCAACCCTCAGAAACGCTCCTGTTTCAAGCAGCACCAGCTTTGCCCCAAACCAATGAGCAGGAAAACCGAAGAGAGGTGACTCCTAGCCCCGAGTAACCATCATCTGGGTTGGTTTTTTCTACAGATTTAAGCAGGATTGCAGTCTTCCCAAAATTCTTTATTAGTTTTTGTAACTATTCCTATTAAATGCCTGTCCTTTCAACATCCTGGTACTGCTCAGCAGCAGCTCTGTGGCAGTCAGTACCAGGGCTGTGAGAGTTTGCAAGAAAAAAATGGACTTTTTAATGCTTTTCAATGCCATCATTTGGTGCCACTGAAGGCCTCTTGATATTATTCTTATAGAGACAGAACTCTTCAGCCTGCTTTTGTGTGCAGCTCAAATGCTCTGTATGTTATGACCATGCAGTGTGGCCAGCAGGATGAGGGCAGTGATTGTCAGCTGGGTGCTGATGAAGCCACACCTCGAATCCTGTGTGCATTTCTGGGCCTCTCATGACAAGGAAGACATTGAGGGGCTGAGGTGTGTTCAGAGAAGGGCAGCAGAGCAGGGAAAAGGTCTGGAGCACATGTCTGAGGTTGAGTGCTTGGGAGGGCTCAGCCTGGAGAAAAGAAGGCTCAGAGGGGACTTTCTCAGACTCTACAACTCCCTGAAATGAGGTTGGAGCCAGGTGGGGGTCGGGGTCTTCTCCCAGGGAACAAGGGAAGCAGCCTCAAGCTGTGCCGGAGAGGTTTGGATTCCATATCAGGAACAATTTCTTCACATAAAAGGTAATAAAACACTGGAACAGGTTGGCCAGTGGTGGAATTATCATCGCTAGAGGGGTCTAAAAGCTGTGAGGATGTGGCACTTGCGGTGGTGGCCTTGGCAGTGCTGGGGGAACAGGGGGATTGATGATATTACATGGCTTTTCCAGCCTAAAAAATTCTATGATTCCATCACTCTGTGTGCCTTTTCCTTGTCTCCTCGGACAAACAGCTGCATCTTTTATCCAAAAACCTTTGCAAGGGTACCAGCAAGCCCTGCTGGGTAAGGAACAGAGTCCTGTGCAGGGCTGGCAGGGCTGTCTGGGATGAGCTCTCCCCAAGAGGATGGGGAGCTCTGGCACGGTCAGTGCCAGGCTACTGCTCTGCTCCCAGCACAAGCGTGTGTGGGGTGGGCTCCACCAGGGAGCTGATCCAGGCAGAAAATTAAAAAAAAAACTGGTTTTAAAAGAAAATGTTTAATTCTTCAGTCAGATCAGTTCTCCAACCTGTTTTACTGAGTGACAGCAGAAGCACTTGTACTGCACAGCATGCCCAGAACAGCGTGAGTGGGCGGATGGGATGGCAGGAGAGGGAGGGAGGGAGGAGAGGAAGGGAAAAAGATTGCTTTTTTAAGAAGCACTAACAGCTTAAACACACTTAAAATGTTAATTTAATTGAAGAAACCAAGGATTTTAGTATCACAAAGCTACCAAGGGAACCTTAGATCTTCCAACCAGATTTGAAGATGATGTTTTCCTAAGCCTACATAGATCGTTGGATGATGTTTTGCTCAAATAACTAGAATAACTAGAATTGAAAACCAGCAGTTCTAATATCTATCTCCCCTTCCTTCATCCCCTTCTCATCCTGTGTTTTCTATGCCTGGCATCAGTATCTACATGAGCAATTTGACCATTTTGAGTGAACGGTGGTTCACTCCTCTCCTTTAAAATAGTTTCACATCACAATCTTTGAGCTCACCTACCTCCTCTTGTTGCCATGGGCCTTACAAAAACTGGAGCAAAACATGAAAAACATTATAAGCACTTCTAATGGTTCTTCATAAAAAACAATTCCAAAATAGTATTTACACTGAAGGCATAAATATCCCCTTATGAATAAATGATGCTGCTATTCAATAAGCCCAGTGCTTGATCACATTCAGATCAGGAATAATTATTTAGATCCTTCAGAGAGGTTAAAATAACCTCTCTTAGGGCATGGGAACCTTCTTTTGCATGAATAATTTCCATCAGCAGATGAACTGATAAATAAAAGCAGATAACATCACTCAGCTCAGATGTAAGAAGATCTAGTGAGCAAACTAGGCACAAGCACAACAAATAAAATTTGGCTATAAATAAATTTAGTCTGGAAATTAGGAGACCCTTTCCAAATATGAAAGCTGTGAAGTCTCAGTCTAGTCCTTCAATAAAAGCAGTGGGACAAAACCCAAAAGAGCAGTGTGCTAAAATTTCAATCGCTGGAATTGTTCCAGGCCAGGTTGCATGGGCACCTGAGCAAACTGTTCTAATGGAAGGTGGCTCTGCCCATGGCCGAAGGCTTGGGACTAGGTGATCTTTAAGGTCCTTCCAACCCAAACCATTCTGTGAATGGTTCCACAAAATCATCAAGTGGGGTTGAAAACAAAGCCTTCCATTAGTCCAAGAAGGCTGAAAGGTGTGGCTGGCCTGCCACAGCCGAGTTCTGAACCTTGATCCTTCCCTGTCTGAAGTTTCCCTTTCGCAGGTATCAATCATCTGAAGGACAAGGTCAGCAATTTGTCCTGGTGGCAAAGAGGAGGAGTCACCACCTGACACTTGTGTTACATCACCATGGCTCTCATGGAACACCTTGATTCCATGTTCCTCTCTGACCACAGTGGTGCCATGGCAAATTCTCTGCCATTCCAGGGTTCCTGACAGCCCTGGCTGTGCCAGGACCTCCTGGGGCTGCCCTCTGTCACTGTCCTCTCCAGCAGCACATCCCTTGAGGGATTTTAACTTCAAAAAACAACGCCTCATCTTTCTCACAGACTTTATTTACCTCCTGTCACTTGGTTTCATCATGGATAGGAATTTTCTGCCAGGGTTTTAGAGGGCAAGCTGTGTTTTGGAGGGAGGTGCACTTTGGACTTTCTGTCAGAGACACCTGCACTGCTGGGTTCGCTGGTGCCTACAACACCAGAGAGATGCAGAGGTGAGGGATGCAGAGGTGGTTTGCTCCAGACCCCAACCCAAAGGCACCAGGGTGTACCCCTTGCCCGAGAGACACTGGCCAGCACAGCACCAAGGGCCTGCCCCCTGCCCTGACTCAGGGGTTCCCTCTGCCTCAGCCCTCGTCCTCTGCCCCGCATCCCATTCTGCCTCTCTCAGGACCAGTGCCCGGCCCTGCCCGAGGGTCTGACCCTGTCCCGGTCCCCATTCCCAGCCCTGCCCGGGGGTCTGACCCTGTCCCGGTCCC